>NW_028252091.1:0-51126 GCF_964263255.1 Lissotriton vulgaris
GAATCAACTCTAAGATGCTCAACTCCCTATTATTAAAAGTGCAAGAAGGGCTCAGTCCTTTCTATTTGCACCAAATGTATAGGAATATTTCCTGAATATTCCCCCTTTATTTCCATTTAAGGGGGTATGTAAAGTACTACTCCTGTAGTATACTAGTACTTTTCGTACTCTGACATTGTATATTGCCACTAAAACCTTTAAAATGGGAATATTTCGGAAATATATAGTACTGCTTCCCATACCCTTAAATGCTTTTGTGAATTGGTCTTCTAGATGTTTTGGGGTAGATTGACAAAGGGGGCTAACCACAAAAACATTTTGGTGTACGTAAAATAGTAGTCCTGTTGTACTCTTTTATGTATTTTCACTCGCCTTTGTGAATTAACCCTAAAATGAGATGGAATGGGAAAACCCAGGGACTACTCGTAAAAAAAAAAAAGAACCGCGTCAGTTCGCTTTGCTGCCAAGTTTGCCTTAAATAAAATCCTTTTGCCTCATATCGGATTCGTTTGGTCATCTGTTCCACTCTGGGGAACTGGAGTTTCAATTTGACTAATTCGTGCATCTATTCCGCGGAAGGTGGTTGCTTCCGCCACGAATCCACTCCCTGAAAGTTGTCCGACGTCGTCAACCAATGTGTGTTTTCTCTGTGGAGCAGAATTTGACGACGGACCCTGCCTGCCGGCATCGAACACATCCACCTTCGAAATTGAGTCTGCCGAGAACGCCAAACGCCCAGAAGGACTCCTCGTGTGAAAATCAAGTGAAACGAGAAAACCGGGCAGTTAACGGCGCAGCTAACAGTACTGGGGTGAGTGTTCCTGAGTACTTGCAAGGCGGTGGGGAGGAATCAGGCATATGCGTGAGGGCCAACGACGGTATTGAAACCCTCTCCGCATTTAATAACATTAACAACGTGAAACTGAGCAAACCGGGCAGCAGCGATCATGACAGAGGAAACAGTTAAAGGGCGAGAGGCGGCCTCGTTAGAACTGTTTTCTAATTTGCCTAAAATTCCTCAGAAGGGAGCTGCAGAGGCCGCTGGAACATCAAGGGGTATACAAACCAACCCCCCTTCCGATGAAGTTCCAATTAAAGCTCTGATGAAACGCCTCGAGAAAACTATGAAAAGCGAGGAAACCAAATGGTGGGAGCACAAGTTTCTTACAATGTATATAGCAGAGGGTCGTATTCCACGGGGCTGCAAATCTTACTGGCTCCGAGCTACGACAAACCTCATCCAGAAATGTTGAAAGAGTGGGGGCACAGCAACTTGGATGCCTCCCGTAATTTAGTACAAATATTAATCAAATATGTAGAGATTGATTGCACACAGTTGCTGAAAGACATGGAGGAAATTAATGGGGAGCTGCTCAAATTTGAACCAAACGACCTCATAATCAAAATGAGAAAGGAGATCCAGGAAAGGGTCAATAAACATGAGGAAAAAATCAAAGTCCGGAAAGCGTGGAAATTTGCACGCAACAAGACGACTATGAGCATGGCAAAATTTACACGTTTGCGCGCAAATTTGAAAATGCAAAACGCCTCAAAATGAACCAAAAGTCAGCCTCAGCCAAAGCAGCAGCAGGGGCAGCAGTGACAGGCAATGACCCACATAATGAAATTACTGAACAAGCTCCAGGCACGAGTGAGTCAATTTCCAGTAGCAACAGCAGTGTGTATTCGGATGATGATGCATTAACAGGGGGTGAAGGTGAAGAACCTCCAATGAGATTAGATCTAGGTGGAGAGGTTGATTTTTTAGTAAGTGCTCGATTACAGACCTTGCGCCGACGAAACCAACAACAAAATCAGCGGAAAAAAGGGCCAGAATCAACCGCCGCCGAAAAGAGCGTCGCCAAAAACACAAACGCAAACGACAGCAACAAAAAGAAAATGTTTTGGCGCAACAACAAGAAATAAATGACAAAACTATTGTCAATCTTTCTTCTGCGACGTTAACAACAGCAGAAAAACAATTACTCAGTCTTGGCCTCACATTCTGCCCCCTTACTGATTTTAATTACACGGCAACAAGAATAGACGTGTTTCGCTACATCCAGAAACTCAAACTGCAAATTTTTCAATATCAAAAAAGGTTTAAGCAACATAGAATCTGAAATAACGGAACCCACCTCGCCAGCCCTCCAAGCGCATGACATCAGAGGCTTATTAACTTTAGTTCAATTGGGCGAGGGCAACAGTGATACCAACATCGACACGTCCACGCAGGAGGAATTAAGAGAGGCTAAAATTCAGCAGATGGGAGCAGGATTAAGTCCTTTCAAACCGACATCATGCTTCATGCCTACCATGCCAAGGGATGCCATAGACTCATTCCATGATGTGGTGGTTGCAGACCTCAAGAAACTATACCACCAAGTGAAACATCGCAGGAGAACTAAGCAAGATCAAGAGAAACAATACTGGGCTCTGGTAACTAAGTTGAAAAATGATCATCAGAACGTGGTATGCAGCTCTGACAAAGGAGGCAACATTGTGATCTGGCCTCAAACACAATATATCGCAGAGGCAACCAGGCAACAGTCAGATGATGCATGCTACGTAACAACGTGCTTGAAACAATATGACTTGGCTAGGGAGAAACTAAGGAAACTTCTCTTCCGTTACAAAAGGGAGGGTCTGATCTCCATCCAAGAATTCAAATTTCTACACGTTGAATTGCCAGTAATGCCACGGTTTTACCTCATACCCAAAGTCCATAAAGTGTCACCAGTCCCAGGACGGCCAATCATTTCAGCCATTAACAGCGTTGGGGAACATCTTTCTCAATATATAGACTATTTTCTGCAACCCTTGGTTACAAGTCTGCCCACATACATCAAGGATACTGGACATTTCTTGGATCAAATCAAAAATATTACATGGACTGAGAACTTATTGTTGATAACATTAGACATCGAGGCTCTTTACACGAGTATAGAACACCCCACGAGACTCAAGGCTCTAGAATATTTTTTGATCACCAGACCGTCAGATTGTTACAATCTTAATAAGATGCTGGTCGAGTTAGTGTCTTGGAGTCTACACCATAACTATTTTATTTTTGGTAAGGATGTCTTCCTGCAGAAGAGGGGTGTGGCCATGGGGGCCTGCTTTTCCCCTAGCTATCGTGCTTGCCCGTAGGCTATTGGGAGAGGCGGGTCCTCATGGGTGACCACCATGACATTTTCTCAGAACATGTACAAATGTGGGCACGTTTCATTGATGATGTGTTTTTAATTTGGAGGGGGGATAAAGCCAGTGCCGTGAACTTTATTGATAAACTCAACAACAATGATTACAATTTAAAGTTTACTCATCATATCAGTAAAAATTCAGTAGACTTTTTAGATGTCAGGGTTTACACTAAGTCTGGCAAGTTGGCAACCACCCTCTTTAGAAGGACACTGCGGGTAATTCCACCTTGCACGTGAGTAGTGCTCACCCGCGACACACAATCGATAATATCCCCTATGGGGAACTGCTCCGTCTGAAAAGAACTTGCAGCAGTGCAGAGGAATTGGAGAAATGTACATCAGAAGCCCTTACTAGATTTAAAGCTAGAGGGTATAATGATCTAACTCTCAAAAGGGCAGTATGCAAAATGAAGCAGAGATCCAGGAACTCTGTTAGAGCAGACCAGTGAGATTACTTGGAACAGGGAAGACCCTGAGAACTCTGCCATCAGGTTTATCACATCATTCAGCTGCCAGGATAGGAAGATTAGGTCCATCCTGTCTAAAAATTGGCCTATTCTCCAAACTGATGGTGTTTTGGCTGCTGAACTACCTGACAATCCCAAAATCACTTTTCGGAGGGGACCCTCCTTACGTATTCATGTCTCCAATTCATTTCCTGAAATACTACAAAAGAAAAAATCCTGGTTTCCACCACGACTTGGGTTCTTTAAGTGCTCAAGTTGCCGGGCGTGTAAATTTGGTGTTAACACCAGCACCTATACGACCCCATTTAGTCCTGTGCCATTACAGATCAAGGGCAATTATAATTGCAGGACAGAATATGCTGTATATGTTCTGGCGTGCACTTGCGGCCTGAGGTATGTTGGGAATACAGTGCACGCCAGAATATTGCAGCATCTTCGGGCGATTGTGAACAATGACAACGCGTATCCAGCGGCGAGGCACTTCAAAAGCGTACACAATAATAACTTAGAGTGTCTAAGCTACTTTGTGTTGACGTCTGTCCCTCAACCGCGTAGGGGAGGGGACAGAGATAAGATGCTACATCAACTAGAGTCCAAAATGATACTAGAACTGGATACCAAGGTGCCGAATGGGCTTAATACCACAGAGGATTTATATCATTTTCTTTAGGGTTGACCCAGTAATTAAGGTCAATACTATCCTGTTCCCTAGCCCACAACTATTTAATGAATAAGATCGGAATTCTAGAGGCCGCTCTCATACGGTATTATCCTTTTATATCGCCCATATGTTATTTTCTTTGCTGTATTTTTCCCTATAGAAAATGTTCATCATTCACCCTTATTTTTCTTTGACCTGTTGACATTGTAGATAGGGACTGACAAACCAATCTACATTATGAGTTTTGCACTTGTCATTATAGGTTAGGGGCACAAATAGTTTATTAGTAGATATTTACTAGACGTAGGCGCAATATGAGAACAGAGGGGTTGCCATCATTAGTAGATGTCCCCGAGGCATCATTATCAGTAGAAGGGGTTGCCATCAACTTTAGATGTCCCCGCAGGATTGTAAATAGTATTCATGGTCTTAACAGTAAAGTATTTATTAGCGTTTTTTGCACAGAGTATCTAGTTTACATTGTGTAGGATTGCACATTTCGCTTTGCTGCCAAGTTTGCCTTAAATAAAATCCTTTTGCCTCATATCGGATTCGTTTGGTCATCTGTTCCGCTCTGGGGAACTGGAGTTTCAGTTTGACTAATTCGTGCATATATATATATATGTGCATGTGAACAAGGGTTTGCAGCCCGAAACGCGTTATGCATTTCCTGCAACAAACATCTAACCTGGATTAAAGAACTGTTATCCTATCTGGTGGTCCGTCTCCTGCTTGGCGCTTTGCTAATCTGTGTGGTTGGAAGTGGCGTTTTGGAGTTCTTCGTGAATATATCTATACTACTATTATAAAGAGAGAACTTGCACCTTTAGGCAAGGTAAACTCGGGAACCACAGCGCCAATCTACACACCCGATACACCGTTGAAATCGGCAGGGTGTGTAGATGGTCATAGGCTTTACAAATTTTTAAAATAAACGTTATATAAAAAGTTACATTTTTACAAAAAGTAGTTCCCCCAAAGTAGCGCCGGCCGCGACTGTGCTTCGTCACGTCAAAAGCAGGGGAGGAGCAGCGTCCCAGGAGTGGCCGACATGGCGTGCAGGGGAGGAGCGGTGAAGTGAGGCCAGCGGCGGAGCGGAGAGGCGGATATGGCGCGGGGAGGAGCAGCGGCGGACAGGTGGTGAGTGGCAGAGCGGAGAAATATGGACCGGCGTAGTGAGCAGCAGAGGCAAGGTAAGAATCCGGGGCAGCAAGGGTCGGGGCGGGCGGGGCACGGGCTGCTGGGGAATGTCAGGGCAGGCAGGGGTAGGGGAAGCCAGCATTTCAGGTTTGCGTGCTCTCCCGCCCCGGCCCCCGCCCGCCACAACATTGTCCGGGACACAGACAATGTCGTGGCGGGCGGGGGCCTGGGCGGGAGAGCATGCAAACCTGAAATGCAGCCCCTAGCCCCCTTCTACCCCAGGCAACGCTGGGGCGGGCTGCTAGTATATATATATATATATATATATATATATATATATTACCTACTGGCGGTAGCCAGTAGGTATATATAGTTAGGACCTAGTTTCCATAGGAAATCACCAACATTCTATTGGGAATAACTTTGGCGCTGGTTGATGAATCTTCGCAAATTTCTCAAAGAAGATGGCTCGCTCCGCTCCTCTCCTTCCCTGAAAGTTTGGGGGGGATTAGTCAAGTGGGGGCTGAGAAAAAATGGGGGTCCCAAAACGTGTTTTCCCCATGTTAATTTCCATAGGACCTTTAGACTCGGCTACAGCTTGAACCACTGAAGGGAATTACACCAAACTTGTCAAAATGGTAGTGTCTGGTACGCAGATCACGCTTTTGGTTAAATACTGTAAATCCCTCCAGTAGTTCCTGAGAAAATTAGAAGAGAATCAAATTATATATCTGGGTGGAGCCTAACCACATATCTCTGATCGTGAGATCTGATTGGCTGTCAGCATCTCATCATGAGATCTGATTGGCTGTCAGCAGTTCATCGAAGAAGTGTTGGCACCCCGCGATTTTTCGTTAAAATTTTTTTGGGGGGGGTCTTGGGGGGCTTCTGTCTTTTATTTTGTAATGTTTTTATTTTAATTTCGAGGGTGCCCACCCCTCGTTTTACCCCCGAGATCACCGCCGTGGCCCGAGCCGCCTCAAGATGGCCGCCGCCTGGTTGTGGGCGGGGCCCGGGAGGCTTGCCGTGATTGGCTGCCCAAAGCAGGAAGTGCAGAAATCAGGAAGCGGTCGGGATGTCACCTGCGCTCCTGCAGAGAGAAGAATGAAACACTGTCCCCCTGTGAGGCTCCCCTGAGGAGGGAGCCCCGCCGCCCAGGAGAGCAGAGCCCGGCCGCGAGAACCGCGAGGCTCCGCCGCCCAAGAGAGAGAGGAGCCTCCGCCTGAGAGCCCCTGGTGAGTGTACACGGCAGGGGGAGCAGGGAGCTCCGGTCGCATTTGCTCATGCCCCGTCGGCGGGGGTGGGCGAGGGGACCGGCATGGTGGTCGGTGCTGGAGCCCGCAGTCTGGAGACTCGCCCTTGCCATGCCGGACCGAGGTCCCGGTAATGTGTGACAAGCCTTTTTCAGGTAACCCAGTGCTCAGGTTTGCGGGCGCTGCCCAGCAGTGGCATCACTAGGGTGGTGCGGGGGGTGCGGACCGCACCGGGTGACACCAGCAAATGGGGTGACACCGTCAGTCCCCGTCCACACTTTAGAGGCTCCTTACCTGTTTCCAATGTCTGAAAGGGGGCTCTTGGCGGCCCCAAATTATACAGCCTTACCTTACGCAAATCTGCACTGCTGAGTTTCGTGTGGCTTTGTGAAAAGTTTGAAACATTTCCAGTGTGGTGTTATTCGCCACTAAAACCCGACAGGACCTCGGCTAAGCAGGAGTGGGGCGCCTCCTGAGTAAAACTGAGAGTTCAGGGCTGACAAGAGTATTCACGTTGTGTTATCACGCCTGTCACTCCAGGCATGTCATCCCCATTGCTTTAAATGCAGCATTTTTACACACATGCCTTTCATTAGTAACTACGCTCTATAATGCAAACAAAACAGGTGATGGACCGAATGTGGATCAATGTCACACATTCATCCCAGTCAAAAGATCTGGGCCCAAATCCATCGTTTTTTTGCACTCCACACCACCCTGGGTTAGACAATGGCGATATGCAAATCAGCTCTGACCCTGTGCCCCATGGGAACAGTGCAGTCCGAACTACAAAAGCCATGTCCTTCCCAGAACGGAATCAAGCATCCGAGGACCGGACCGGTTTCGAGGTAACACCTCTCATCAGCCCGGCTAGCTTGACTCCAGTGGTGTGGAGTGCCTGGGACCCACGTCTGAGCATCCCCAGCGCACTTATGGCGGTATTGCAAACAAAACAGGTGATGGACCGAATGTGGATCAATGTCACACATTCATCCCAGTCAAAAGATCTGGGCCCAAATCCATCGTTTTTTTGCACTCCACACCACCCTGGGTTAGACAATGGCGATATGCAAATCAGCTCTGACCCTGTGCACCATGGGAACAGTCCAGTCCGAACTACAAAAGCCATGTCCTTCCCAGAACGGAATCAAGCATCCGAGGACCGGACCGGTTTCGAGGTAACACCTCTCATCAGCCCGGCTAGCTTGACTCCAGTGGTGTGGAGTGCCTGGGACCCACGTCTGAGCATCCCCAGCGCACTTATGGCGGTATTGCAAACAAAACAGGTGATGGACCGAATGTGGATCAATGTCACACATTCATCCCAGTCAAAAGATCTGGGCCCAAATCCATCGTTTTTTTGCACTCCACACCACCCTGGGTTAGACAATGGCGATATGCAAATCAGCTCTGACCCTGTGCCCCATGGGAACAGTCCAGTCCGAACTACAAAAGCCATGTCCTTCCCAGAACGGAATCAAGCATCCGAGGACCGGACCGGTTTCGAGGTAACACCTCTCATCAGCCCGGCTAGCTTGACTCCAGTGGTGTGGAGTGCCTGGGACCCACGTCTGAGCATCCCCAGCGCACTTATGGCGGTATTGCAAACAAAACAGGTGATGGACCGAATGTGGATCAATGTCACACATTCATCCCAGTCAAAAGATCTGGGCCCAAATCCATTGTTTTTTTGCACTCCACACCAACCTGGGTTAGACAATGGCGATATGCAAATCAGCTCTGACCCTGTGCCCCATGGGAACAGTCCAGTCCGAACTACAAAAGCCATGTCCTTCCCAGAACGGAATCAAGCATCCGAGGACCGGACCGGTTTCGAGGTAACACCTCTCATCAGCCCGGCTAGCTTGACTCCGGTGGTGTGGAGTGCCTGGGACCCACGTCTGAGCATCCCCAGCGCACTTATGGCGGTATTGCAAACAAAACAGGATATGGACCGAATGTGGATCAATGTCACACATTCATCCCAGTCAAAAGATCTGGGCCCAAATCCATCGTTTTTTTGCACTCCACACCACCCTGGGTTAGACAATGGCGATATGCAAATCAGCTCTGACCCTGTGCCCCATGGGAACAGTCCAGTCCGAACTACAAAAGCCATGTCCTTCCCAGAACGGAATCAAGCATTCCAATGACCGAACCGTTTTCGAGGTAACACCTCTCATCAGCCTGGCTAGCTTGACTCCAGTGGTGTGGAGTGCCTGGGACCCACGTCTGAGCATCCCCAGCGCACTTATGGCAGTATTGCAAACAAAACAGGTGATGCAAGGCGCTGCACAGGTAAGGGACGTCCAGGAATGGCTTAGTATGTTACGATTGGCAACTAAACACAGTGTATTCTCTTTTAGAGAAGTGCCACTGAAAAGGTGGCAAACGATGCATGACAGACATCACATTCTGCATTGAAGAAGAAATACTTGCGCACGCATGACAACGTGCACTGCCATTTGTCACTAACACAGCCCTCATTCACATTCACTTACACACATTGGTCAGAGGAATTTAGTTGCATTCAAGAGAAAAGAACCACCTTTTTTTTATTTTACCTTACGCCAAATATTTTGTGTTGTCTTCCTGCTCTCCTTCTGTTCATTTTATAACAGCAGCAAGCATTCTTAGGATGGACTTAAAACCAAGGAACCATTACTCTATAACTTTTGCTGTGTAACCGCAGCCTCTCCCCATTGTGTGATCTTGGGCACATGCAGTTACCTGTCTCAGAGGGGGTGACACCATGAGTTTCCTGCACTGGGTGACACCAACCATAGTGACGCCGCTGCTGCCCAGTTAAACGGGCAGTGCCCAACGCTAAATTCAGGCCAGCGGTCGGCATCGGCTGCCAGTGGTACCAGGGACACATGTGTCCCAATAAAAGCGAGGGAAAAGGGACGCTAAAAGAAAGCCATAATATGGGCGGGGTGGACGCCCTAGCGGCCCGGTGTCACCAGACCTGCTGAATGAATCTTTGCTGAAAACTCCCAGGAGACACTCATTTTTCGGGACTAGGACTTACTTTGCATTATCAAACTTTGAACCAGAGTAAGAGGGAGAAAGGCGTAAAATATGAGAAGGATAGACGAAGAAAGACATGTAACAGTGACACCGGGAGAAGGCAGGATTGGAGCCACCTGCAAGTGTGAGCAGTATATGTAGGCGAGGAAGAGAGAGGCGAGGGTGAACCAAGGCCACGCCGATTTGGGTTTCAGCAGTGGCGGCAGTGGCGCCTAAGGAAAATCACTGCACCTGCCACATTTCTTATTTTTCATTTATTTTACAAATGCAGCACTGCGGCGCTCTTACCCAGGAGACCCAAGCAGCCTGCGCCTTGGTGGTGCCATCGCTCGGAAAGTAATCCCGCAGAGCTCGAAATGGAGGTATGGGAGTGCAGGCGCTCAGAGAGAACCTGCTTGCTGTAGAGGAGTGTCACCACCCTCCCGTTAATATATATATGTATATATATATATATATATATATATATATATATTCACTGAAAAAACCATAGGTTATAGACCATATATAGTTAGGAATTTGCATTTACAAAACCATGAAAATTCACTGAAAAAACCATTGGTTATAGACCATATATAGTTAGGGATTAGCATTTACAAAACCTAAATTTACTCGCACAAAACCATTGAAATTTGCATATATAGTTAGTTGCAATAACTATATATCGCGCACCCGCAATCCACTGCTGATGATGTCACATATTACATCATTCATGACATGGTCAGTGACATCACTGATTACATCACTGATGACATCTCAAATGACATCACTGATGACATCACTGATGACATCATCCAGTGTCTGTGTGTTTCTGTAAAGTTTAAATATGTTTTACATATTGAAGAATGAGTAGATGTAGAAGTGTCTGGATGAAGGATTTAGTAGGTGCATGACTGACTGTATGAGAGAATGATTAAATGAGTCTCATTGAGTGCATGGGTTAGTGACTAAACTGTCTTAATTTGTGCATCATTATTTCTGTAGTTCTGTAAACTGCTGCATGTGTTGATCAGTAGCTATATGAGTAACTATATGGGTTATTGATTGGTTGCCCAAATATTTGTATGGGAGAGTGAGTGTGTGTGTGGGGGTGGCTGGGAGGTGTGTGACTCTGTGCATAGATGTGTGAGCAGTTGATTCACTAGATGTATGGGTTCAAAAGTGCATGTGGAAACAGCTGTATGGGCGGTTGACTGTCTGCATGAGTGTATTGGTGAGTGATTGGATTTATCAGTGCTACATGTCAAAGTAAGTACATATGTAAAACACAGTACATGTAAGAGTTGACATATATAAGTGCATAAGTGTTAAAAGTTAGGCTGCAAACGTCAACATTATCGGCGCCATCTTGCTCTTTTTGAGCCCATTCGTGCACGTAAGCGGCAGCCATTTTGAGCACCATGGCCTCCCTGCCCCTCGCTGATAGCCAGCGCGTCTCTCTCTCTCTCTCTCCTAACCTCGCAGGCATCCCCCCGCACGCTGACAACCCCCCGCTCTCACATGCCTTGGGTCATAAACCCCTCTTCAGCGCAGCTCTGCCTCGGAATCCCATCCTGTTCCCAGCGCGACACCTCCCTTCATTCCTTTCATGGTCCCAGGTCCTTTGATACAAATCCCCTTTTCCTGTGTGCCCGTTTGTCTTCCTCGTTCCCAGGCCGCCACCTGGCCCTGCGGATACTGTTTATTGCCCCCCCCGTACAGTAGGAAGCTTCCCCCATTAAAGGACCCTCGAATTGATCAAAGCCCCCACCCTATGAGATCCGATCAACCCCACATATTCCGTGAATCGGCGGAATGTCCAGCTGCGCGATAATCACCACCTGTTGTGACCGGGGTGGGGACTTCAACTGTAAATGTGTGTGGGAACGGGCCTGAAGGGGAGATTCCGAGGATGTCCTTTCATACTTCAAAGCATTGCAAGAATGTGTTACATGCAATAAAGATCATAAACTTGTGTATAAGAGGCCAAGCCTCAGAGATGCGGCTAGAGCACCTCGTGACGATACTTGCTGTCCGAACTGATGTGTTCTCCTCCGGAGAGAATAAACCCTTGTTTCCTGCCTTCCAGTCTCCAGCGCCTGCCTCTTCATTGATTAATATTTTGTGGGTTAAAGAGGCGACACCGCCGGGCAATACTTAAGGATCTTTGTTTATTGGTTGCTTCAGAAACCTTTTTACAATTGGCGCCCAACGTCGTGCCCATCAGCGACTCGTGGATCCAGTGGGAGAGGTCCTGACGACAGAGTGAACGACTGCAACGATCGGGAGTGCACCTGTCCGATAGACCCTCGTCTGACAGCCGATCATCCGAACTTCACTGGTTCCGAACAGACCTCTCTCGAGTGATCTACGGTCCTGACTGGGAACCATCAGGAGTGCCGCGAGGAATACGAAGAAAAGAGGACGATCGGGCGCTGGATTCGGAAGACAAGAAACTGTCCATGCGGTCCGGGTAAGGTCGTGTAAACACGACGAATTGCGAAATGATTGTTTGATTGTTTGGAAAATACTAGTATTACTCTTTGTTGATTTGTTTGGAGATTCGCTTTCTGCAAACAGGAAAGAACAGGTTCCCTCTTTGCAGATAGTGAAAGGGTAGGTAACGCAGACCTTTGCGGGCCTACTTATTCTCCCCACTGATTGTTTGATTGACCGAACATTGACTGTTCGATATTGGTTCATGAGGTATTCACTGCCTGCAAATAACGTAGAATAGAAATATTCTGTCTAGTCTTTGCACGCAGTGATAAGATAGGTAGTGCTGACTTTTGTCCCCATTGTGATCCGTCATGCCTGTCTTCTCCCCACTGATTGGTAGCCTGTTTAGCCCGGACCGCTTATTAGAGATGAACCATCCGGCTCCACTGGAAGGCACCCCTAATAAGGACATGTTCATGAAGCATGGATTGATCGCTATAGCCTATATCAAGCTGTGGCATAAATATACGAAAAAGAATCGAGAAAGTCAGTGGCCACTGATAGGATCCTTCGATGATGATAAAATAAACGCGCTAGAAACAGCCCTTGGTAAAAACAAGACAACGCCCACTATGCTTGATAGTTTCGGCATGTGGCGCAAAGAAACTGAACAACGTAAAAAGAGAACTGAGAGTAGGTTGGGAAAAGAGCTGCGAAAAGCAGCCCACCTAGCTGCTCAGAAACTAGAAGAAGAGATAAAGGAAAGAGAGGAAGCCAAACAGAAACTAGAAATGGAAACATCAAGCCAGTGTCCGGTTAGAACGTCCTCCACGCTCTACCCTGAATTACCCTCGAAACAACGAGCCAACGATGATCTGCTGTTAGGTCCTCCGATCATCTACATGCCCCCTCCATATGCCCCTTCCCAACCCTTAGCACAGCACCCACCACCCCCAGGTACAAACGAGAGTAGCGCCACAGCTTCGGCCCCCATGGCCTCTGTGCCGGCCGAACTCCTTGTATTAGATACTACGCAAACGACAACGTTAGGCGACCCTGAGACCCGAAGGGTTGGTTCTGCAAGAACAAGCAGACTAAGCAAAGATGAGCGAGCAGGGATTGACAAGATAGCAAGGACACTGGTAGAAAGGAAGGAAGATGAAGAGTACATCACGGATATGTTTAACTCGTATACAGGGAGTCACAGATGACATTTTACCGTACAACTGTGTTACCATGTCTTGAACGCATACGAGGACCGATATCGAGACAAAGGTCCCGAGAGCCTAACGACTCTGTACCGGAAGGTCGATATCGGGGATGAGGGCGAGTGTGATGTGACGGACCTCCTTATGCGTACGCTTGAGGTTTTCCGCCACCTCACTGAACAAGAATCGGGAACTAAACCCACGACATCCGTAGCGACCGAACCACAAACTGAGCAATCTAACGCCATGATGCCGATACGAGAGGCTGCCCCTTACTGGGTTCCTCCACGAGGTGAAGGGACTAACGATGATGCAAACCACAAAGATGCAAAAGGAAGGGTAGTGTACAACTGGGTCTACCAGCCATGGGACCGGCAAGAGATTCTGACATTCCGGAAATCTCTGCCTGACCTACGTAAAAACCCCACTGCCTTCTATACTGAATTAGGTACAGCCCTAGGTTCAACGATTATGACCCTGGCTGACATCGACTTGTTTTTCGGGTTATGTCTACCAGCTGATGTGTGGAAGCAAATCCGTAAAGTCGACCTCCTTGAGCTGTTTAGACATACCTGGTCACAACTCGATGGCATTGATAAACAACGAGAACCTGGACAAAAGCCTTTGAAATCCATTTTAGACCTCCCAGATAAAATCGTACAGAAATTAAAAACCCTGATTCCAGAAAAGAAAGTGGACTGGTCGATAGTAACGGCCTGTCGCCAGAAACCCCAGGAGGATGTATCGGACTACTTCTCCCGGTTTGAAATGGTGTTCTCCGATTACAGCGGCCAGGACATGACCACTGCAACCGGACACCATCTGTTTGTCCAGAATTATGTTAAGGGTCTGTCACCAGAGGTCTCCCAGAAACTGCAGGCCAGCGAGAGTAGTTGGGCAGCCTCCAAACCTACGGCTATCCTCCAGATGGCCCAATATTATGAACATCAGAAAAATGAAAACGATAGAGCAACAGAGAAAAAGAAGAAGGACTTGAAAGAGAGGGTGATGATTGCACAACTGCAAGGGGTGACTATAGGACCAGACCAATACCGGGGAAACTATCAGACGAACGTCCCTAAGACTGCACCTCCCAAGGACCGCACTTTGACTCCCCACATTGGACGTACAGACATTAGAGAGGACCAGTGTGCTTTCTGTAAAGGAACTGGCCATTGGAAATCCCAGTGCCCGGTTCTTTTGGAAATAATCAGAAACAAAGACCCCAAGGACATAGCAAGTGGACCGAGAAATAAGGGACAGCAGCGAGGGCCCCCAAATGACACGACTAACGACAGATCAGGCAGACCAAATACATTTGATCGACCCAGACAGAACCAATGCCAGCAATCTGACTACGATGACGCCCACGACTTTGCATAGGACTGCCAAGGGCAAGGGAGGGATCCAGTCGAGCTCTATGTTGACCAGCAAGGCCCTTACGTCACTGCTAAGGTCTTGGGTACAAAGTCTCCATTTCTGGTAGACACTGGCGCAACACGTAGTGCGTTACCTAAACGACTGATTCCAAGGGCACCCTTGTCTGGCTCACTTATAACATCGACAGGTTTCGATGGAACGCCCTCCACTAACCCTTTGTCCGCCCCGATCCTCTTCGACTTAGAAAACAACACCACTGACACCACGTTTTTGCTTTCCTCCAATAGCCCTGACGCCATTATGGGACTTGACTTATTGAAACACTTCCGAGCGACAATTAGATGTTCTCAAGACGGAGTTCGAGTTTTCCTTTACGACAACCCCGTTCTGCTTAGACATTGCCCTCCCCGACGCATGTTTTCCATCACCGACGCTGACACATCCCTGCTTGACACTCTGCCTCCGTATCTGTGGGCCAAGACGGATTCGGACATAGGGCGCATGATGATTGACCCAGTGCACATTACTGTCCGACCAGACGCAACACTCCCAAAACTTCCACAATATCGAATATCGCCCGAGGGCGAGAAGGCATTGGTAAAGATTATTCAGTCACTGATAGACGCAGGAGTGGTAGAGGAAGTGGTTAGCAACGTTTGCAACAGCCCTATCTTGCCCATCATCAAGAAACAGGGAGAGGGAGATGAGAAAGCATACCGCTTTATCATTGACCTTCGAGAGATCAACAAAGTGGTGGTACCCAAGTACCCCGTGGTCTCAGACATGACCACCATCCTGACTTTGATTCCTTCTACTGCCACCACCTTCACTGTCATTGACCTAAAAAACGCATTCTTTTCCATCCCCATCCACCCAGACAGCCGATATCTCTTCGGCTTCACCCTAAAAGCCCGCTCATATAGGTTCTGCCGAGCACCCCAGGGCTACACAGAAAGCCCTAGCATCTACATCCAGGCCCTCAAGAGACAACTGGATCAAGTCCAGTTACCCGATGGAGTGGTGTTAGTGCAATATGTCGATGACATCCTTTTGGCAGCCGACACCACTCCATTAGCAGTTACAGCCACCATTCAACTCCTGCACTTCCTTGCGGAAAATGGCCACAAGGTCTCCAAGAAGAAGTTGCAATTCTGCCAACCCCAGGTCACTTACTTAGGCCACCGTTTGTCCAAAGACGGAAGGAAACTCACTCCCGACCGGATCCAAACCATTCTCGAAACTCCTGTCCCTAAGACTCAGAAACAGGTTCGCTCCCTACTAGGCCTCACCTCCTTCTGCCGACAGTGGTTACCAAACTTTAGCCTCATTGTGAAACCGCTGCTTTCTCTGCTAGCTAAAGACGTCCCCTTCCCACTCCCTTGGACCCCTGAATGTCAAACCTCCTTCACGGAACTACGAGATGCCCTTTGTTCGGCCCCTGTCCTAGGTACCCCCGATTACACAAAGCCCTTCTCCCTTTACACTCACGAAAGGGAGGGGTGCGCTTTATCTGTCCTGACCCAGTCCATTGGCCCAAAGCAACGACCGTGCGCTTACTTCTCTGCCACTCTTGACCCTGTAGCCAGAGCCTTGCCTGCCTGTCTTCGAGCTGTAGCTGCCGCTGCAATCTCTATCCGACAGAGTGAGGGGATCGTGCTCTCGAATTCCCTCACGGTACTGGTACCCCATGCAGTTGACACCCTCCTGAACCAAACCAAGACGCAACACCTGACGAGTGCACGACTGACTGGATACGAACTGACTTTGCTTGCACCCCATATCACCCTGAAAAGATGCACCACACTGAACCCGGCAACTCTGTTACCCTTACCAGAGAACGATCCCAATGTGCACCCTGTACATGACTGCGTGACTCTTACGGACGAACAGACTAGAAGTAGGGTTGACCTCAGAGACACGGCTTTTCCTGACCCTGACGGAGAGCTGTGGGTGGACGGTTCTTGCATCAAACTCCCCGATGGCACCACTTCAGCTGCCTATGCAGTCACCACGGCTCGAACTGTAGTCGAGACAGCCCGCATCACGCAACGATATGCCCAGGCAGCGGAACTGATTGCCCTGACACGAGCCTGCATTCTAGCAGCAGGAACCACAGCGAACATTTACACCGACAGCCAGTACGCCTTCGGGGTGGTTCACCATTTTGGGCTCCTTTGGAGGGAAAGGGGATTCTTGACCTCACACGGCACCCCCATTTTGCACGGGGATCTAGTCTCCGCCTTGATCGAAGCTGTCCTTCTCCCCAAAAAGCTTGCAGTCGTCAAATGCCAGGCACACAAAAAGGTGACAGACATTATTGGACAGGGAAATGCACTAGCAGACATCACTGCCTGAACGACAGCTGAAAATAGGACGACAACACATATGTACGTGACCAGGTCACAAGCAGAAAAATGGACTGACGCTAGGGACACTATTAGAGACATTCAAATGGCTAGCACACAACACGAACTGACTGAATGGACACGGGTGGGATTAAAAGATGACGAAGGCTGCTGGCGGACAAAAGACACAAACAAATGGTTGCTACCTGACTCGTACCTGATTCCCATACTGACTATGGCACACTCCCCTGCCCACATAGGATCAGCCCCCATGATTGAACTTGTCTCCAGAGTTTGGCACAATGATAAAATCACAGACTCCGCCAAACGTCTGGTCCAACAATGCTTGATATGCCTGCAACACAACCCCGGGAAAGGAACTGTAGTACCCCGGGGAGGGTTTGGGGTCCCAAGTCACACGTTTGAAGTCCTGCAGATGGACTACATCCAGCTAGACAGATGCCAAGGCCTGAAAAATGTACTTGTTGTGGTATGCGCATTTAGCAAATGGGTGGAAGCATACCCAACCCGTGACAACACTGCTATGGCCACTGCAAAAGTACTGTTAAAGGAGTTTTTCCCCCGTTACGGCCTTTGTCGTATTTTATGGAGCGACAATGGCCCCCACTTCATAGCCGAAGTCATCCAGCTCATCTTAAAGGGGCTGGGCATCAAGCAGAAGTTCCACGCAGTCTTCCACCCCCAGTCTGCTGGACTTGTTGAGCGACACAACGCCACACTAAAGCTTAAACTGGCCAAGATAGTGGCTACCACGGGTCTGAAATGGCCAGACGCCCTCCCACTGGCATTGCTATCGATGCGTTCCACCCCCACCAAACATCACTTGACACCTTATGAGGTTGTTTTCGGTCGACCCATGAGTGTCTGGTCTGCACCGAAACCAACTTCCATTCATGACGTCCCGGACGTCCTAATGTCTGATTATCTGTATAAATTGACTGAAACTCTGTCTGTCATTCATCAGCAGGTGCAGCAGGCCATCCCCGATGCTTCCAGGGGTCCGGGTCACGCCATCCAACCTGGAGATTTCGTGCTGATCCGAAACTTTCAGCGGTCGAAGAGTTTGGAACCCCGGTGGACGGGCCCCTGGCAAGTGTTAATCACCACCCGGACGGCTCTTCGTGTGGAGGGGAAACGGCACTGGGTGCACGCACACCACTGTAAGAAGGTCTCCTCGACCCTGGCCACGACAGAAAACATCGACAACCAAGAAGAGCTCCTGAACAAGGACCGACCGTCACTAACCTGCTATCCTGATACCGAAGCACTTGAACTTTCAAAATTCTCTGATCCCACTGTGCCATCCAG
This sequence comes from Lissotriton vulgaris, assembly GCF_964263255.1. Classification (NCBI taxonomy): domain Eukaryota; kingdom Metazoa; phylum Chordata; class Amphibia; order Caudata; family Salamandridae; genus Lissotriton; species Lissotriton vulgaris. The sequence continues at coordinate 18,432 of NW_028252091.1, forward strand.
AGAAGGGTATTTCCTGCGTCGAAAGGAGGGAGCTTCGGCTAAGTAGACCACTGACTAAGTTAAATCTCAGAACGGTGACCTAAACACCACCAAGGGTCACCCGGAGAGAAGCTAAACGAAGTCTGTGGTTCTGCCCGCTACCGAGCACCTTGAAGATGATGGAAGCGCCAGATAAGAAGATGATGGAAGCGCCAAATAAGAAGATGATGGAAGCAACAGGAAATACCCACTACAGAAACCCAAGAACAGACAGACTCCACAGCTCAAAGACAATTGCACTCTTCATCACAATCCTTTTCTGCTTTCTCCTCATGACCACACTCTGGATTATGGAAGAAAATGCACCTGCTCACGAAACATTCCTAACCACTGCTCAGCCTACCACCATGAAGGAACATTATCTGATTTCGCTCTCTCCTCAACTCAGAGAGAGGCGAAAGGAGTTTTGGAATAACTCTTTCGTACAGCTACTTCACCAGCACAATCTCGCCACCAATGCCACCAACTGTTGGATCTGTGGGTTGCTACCCCACGCCACTGGACACTCGATACCATTCATCCCTTCACCCTTCTCAGTTCATGGCTCCTGCCTTGCCTGGCTGATCCTCCTGCAAGAAAGCTATAAGGACAATGCCACCTCCAGCAAAACCGTAACGCATTCCTTCCACGAGGTCTGGCGAAACAAAACAAAGACACACTTCTGCCCGCAGACCTCCAACGACTCAATCCACATGGACATCACTGCTAAAGAACGAATTGAAATGCAGGTGTTCAACAATCCAACCAGACCCACCTTCTCCTACCTGCGGAAACGAACGGCTGCCACTCTGACTGTGGCCCTGTCAGTCATCAACGTCACAGGCCACATGTGCATAGAAGGGCTTGGGACACAGCTGGTAGGCCGCAGTGCTTGCCGTTTTACCAGAACTTTGGACTCCACTGATCCACCTTCCTTTGTGTCGTCCCCAAACATGTATTTCGTCTGCGGCACAAAGGCTTACACCCGGCTCCCCAAAGGCTGGGGGGGCACTTGTTTCATCTCCTTCATCCTTCCTCCGACTTATGTGGCTCCAGCGAATCATCATAGACAAAAACGAGCCAAGGACATTGAACAAGCCGACTCAACAGGAGCGCAGTTCCTCGATGCTATGAAGGGACTTGTTCCACTCTGGGGCCCGATGGCAAACAGCCGTGCCATCCGACATCTGACTCAGGCAGTTGAGACAACAATGAACATCACAGCTGGTATCCTTGCTAACAACACCGCCGAGCTTCAAGCGGTCCGCTTGGTGGCCCTCCAGAACCGCCTTGTCCTAGATGTGGTTCTTGCGGACCGTGGTGGAGCATGCCGCATTATTGGGTCCAGCTGCTGTACATACATACCGGACAACTCACCCTCAGTGTACAAAGCCATCGAACATCTTCACAGACTCTCTTCAGAAGTCCACCAGGAACAGGAAGAATGGTCGCTTGGTGGTTGGTTCTGGAACACCGTTAAGAACTGGGGCTGGAGACTGTTCACCATTATCCTGATTCCTGTAGTTGTAATATGCGGTCTATGCTTAGGAATTCAATGTCTGCCACCTCTGTGTTCATTATGTACAAATTGTATTTGCCCTAAGACTGTGGACTTTGGAAACGAACGCATGGGAGCATTATATGATGCCGAGGCTAGGAATTTGATGAAGATTGACATTGAGTAGGCAAGTTGGCTAGATATGTTGAAAAGGGAGGACTGTTAAAAGTTAGGCTGCAAACGTCAACATTATCGGCGCCATCTTGCTCTTTTTGAGCCCATTCGTGCACGTAAGCGGCAGCCATTTTGAGCACCATGGCCTCCCTGCCCCTCGCTGATAGCCAGCGCGTCTCTCTCTCTCTCTCTCCTAACCTCGCAGGCATCCCCCCGCACGCTGACAACCCCCCGCTCTCACATGCCTTGGGTCATAAACCCCTCTTCAGCGCAGCTCTGCCTCGGAATCCCATCCTGTTCCCAGCGCGACACCTCCCTTCATTCCTTTCATGGTCCCAGGTCCTTTGATACAAACCCCCTTTTCCTGTGTGCCCGTTTGTCTTCCTCGTTCCCAGGCCGCCACCTGGCCCTGCGGATACTGTTTATTGCCCCCCCCCGTACAGTAGGAAGCTTCCCCCATTAAAGGACCCTCGAATTGATCAAAGCCTCCACCCTATGAGATCCGATCAACCCCACACATTCCGTGAATCGGCGGAATGTCCAGCTGCGCGATAATCACCACCTGTTGTGACCGGGGTGGGGACTTCAACTGTAAATGTGTGTGGGAACGGGCCTGAAGGGGAGATTCCGAGGATGTCCTTTCATACTTCAAAGCATTGCAAGAATGTGTTACATGCAATAAAGATCATAAACTTGTGTATAAGAGGCCAAGCCTCAGAGATGCGGCTAGAGCACCTCGTGACGATACTTGCTGTCCGAACTGATGTGTTCTCCTCCGGAGAGAATAAACCCTTGTTTCCTGCCTTCCAGTCTCCAGCGCCTGCCTCTTCATTGATTAATATTTTGTGGGTTAAAGAGGCGACACCGCCGGGCAATACTTAAGGATCTTTGTTTATTGGTTGCTTCAGAAACCTTTTTATAATAGCCAGTGAATGTGTGAGTGGCTGTATGGATCATTGTGAACTTGTATCATTGATTGTATAAAAGAGTAAATATGTGTTAGTATATGTTTGATTAAGTAAGGTGTGTATAACTGTATAGTTGAGGAAATGGAGGTGTGATTGATTCTTTGCATGACTGACTAGGTGTGTGAGTAACTCCATGGATGAGTGACAGTCTGTGAGTGTCTGTTTACACTGATTGTATCTAAGGTTATATTAGAGTCTGAAGAGGTTCATCGTATTATCACATGAATGATATCATCAGTGATGTGATCAGTAATGTCAAATGAGATGTTATCAGTGATTTCATCAGTGATGTCATTTGAGATGTCATCACTGATGTCATCAGTGATGTCATTTGAGATGTCATCAGGGATGTCATTTGAGATGTCATCAGTGATGTCATCAGTGATGTCACTGACCATGTCATGAATGATGTAATATGTAACATCATCAGCAGTGGATTGCGGGTGCGCGATATATAGTTATTGCAACTAACTATATATGCGAATTTCTATGGTTTTGTGCGAGTAAATTAAGGTTTTGTAAATGCTAATCCCTAACTATATATGGTCTATAACCAATGGTTTTTTCAGTGAATTTTCATGGTTTTGTAAATGCAAATTCCTAACTATATATGGTCTATAACCTATGGTTTTTTCAGTGAATTTCATTGGTTTTTTAAAAGCTAATATCTATAGCTGTAAAATATATTCTTTATTACGTGACGTATCACGTAGCCACGTGAGACGCCTCATGACGCGTCGCATAAACGTGACGTATCGTCTCTGCAGCGCAAACAAAACCCGTAACGTAAGCGCGCCAGAGCACGCTTACAGATATATATATTTTTTTTTAACCTTAATTAGACAAAATCCACACGTGCACATATCTTGAGGCCTTGCAAAGGCACATCAAACAAACAGTCCCTACAATTTTGCCAAGTTTGGTGGAAATCTATTCCTTTAAATTTTATTTTACTGTTTCTCTTGGTTTTCCCCTTGTTACGCTTACCAGAAAGCTACCCGGTACGCAAACCGGACGCTCCAAAAACACAAGATGTCGGACTCCCGTTACGCTGCCGGTTAGCTGCCCAGTTGGCGTACCGGGAAGCGCCTCTACTGCGAAAAATCCCAATTTTTTTTTTTTTTGCCCCGCGGGGCACTTTAATATCCCCCTCATCAATCCTAGGGGGTCAGGAGGGGTCTACCTTGCCCCCTTTCCTTCATTTCCCCCATCGTTTTTCACCACCTCTTGTCTCTCGATCCTACCGAGAGACAAGATGGCGGCCGCTCCGGACTGTTTACAATGTTGACAGCCAATCAGCTTCTCCTCAGACTCCCGTTACGCTGCCGGTTAGCTGCCCAGTTAGCTGCCCGGTTCGCGTACCGGGACGCGCCTCTACGGCGAAAGATCGCAATTTTTTTTTGCCCTGCGGGGCACTTTAATATCCCCCTCATCAATCCTAGGGGGTCAGGAGGGGTCTACCTTGCCCCCTTTCCTTCATTTCCCCCTTCGTTTTTCACCACCTCTTGTCTCTCGATCCTACCGAGAGACAAGATGGCGGCCGCTCCAGACTGTTTACAATGTTGACAGCCAATCAGCTTCTCCTCAGACTCCCGTTACGCTGCCGGTTAGCTGCCCGGTTAGCTGCCCGGTTCACGTACCGATTTGCGCCTCTACGACAAAAAATCACAATTTATTTATTTTTTTTGCACCGCGGGGCACTTTAATATCCCCCTCATCAATCCTAGGGGGTCAGGAGGGGTCTACCTTGCCCCCTTTCCTTCATTTCCCCCTTCGTTTTGGCCTCCTCTTGTCTCTCGATCCTACCGAGAGACAAGATGGCGGCCGCTCCGGACTGTTTAGAATGTTGACAGACACCGGAGAGCCAATCAGCTTCGCTTTGCAAAGCTCCGTTACGCGAAAAGTACGCGAACTGGTGCGCTATCCGGGACGCTGTCACAGATATATCTGTTTTTTTAAACGTTAATTTCTCAAAATCCACTGGAGCACATATATTGAGACCCAGCAAAGGCACATCGGGCTAACAGTCCCTACAATTTTGACGAGTTTCGTGCAAATCCATTCAACCATTCGAGCTAAAAGTGAGGCCAAACGCCCTATGGAAAAATGAATGGGAAAAACGCGTTTTGGGACCCCCCTTTTTTCTCGGCCCCCCCTTGACGGAACCCCCCCCCAAATTTTCAGGGGCTGCTCAGAAACAAAATGTGCCATTTTCCTGAAAATTTCAGCCGATTCCGTCCACAAACGCCAAAGTTATTAGACATAGAATTTTCAAAAGTTCCATAGAGAAAAAATCCTAACTATATATACCTACTGGCTATCGCCAGTAGGTAATATAGATATATATATTAGCTTTTAAAAAACCAATGAAATTCACTGAAAAAACCATAGGTTATAGACTATATATAGTTAGGAATTAGCCTTTAAAAAACCTTGGAAATTCACTGAAAAAACCATAGGTTTTAGCCCTTATATAGTTGGTAATTAACATATAAAAAACCATTGAAATTCCTCCTATATAGTTAGCTGGACATTTTATTGATATAAAACCAATGAAATTCCACATATAGTTAGTTGCACTAACTATATATATCGCACATCCGCAATCCAATGCTGATGATGTCACATATTACATCATTCATGACATGGTCAGTGACATCACTGATGACAGCCTATAACCTATGGTTTTTTCAGTGAATATATATATATATATATATATATATATATATATATATATATATATATTACCTACTGGCGGTCGCCAGTAGGTATATATAGTTAGGATTTTTTCTCTATGGAACTTTTGAAAATTCTATGTCAAATAACTTTGGCGTTTGTGCACGGAATCGGCTGCAAATTTTCAGGAAAATGGCACATTTTGTTTCTGAGCAGCCCCTGAAAATTTGGGGGGGTTCCGTCAAGGGGGGGCCGAGAAAAAAGGGGGGTCCCAAAACGCGTTTTTCCCATTCATTTTTCCATAGGGCCTTTGGCCTCACTTTTAGCTCGAACGGCTGAATGGATTTACACGAAACTTGGCAAAATTATAGGGACTGTTAGCCCGATGTGCCTTTGCTGGGTCTCAATATATGTGCTCCAGTGGATTTTGAGAAATTAACGTTTAAAAAAACAGATATATCTGTGACAGCGTCCCAGATAGCGCACCAGATCGCGTACTTTTCGCGTAACGGAGCTTTGCGTAGCGAAGCTGATTGGCTCTCCCATGTCTGTCAACATTCTAAACAGTCCGGTGCGGCCGCCATCTTGTCTCTTGGTAGGATCGAGAGACAAGAGAAGGAGAAAAACGAAGGGGGAATTTAATGAAAGGGGGCAAGGTAGATCCTTCTTGACCCCCTAGGAATGATGTTGGGGTTATTAAAGGGTCCCGTGGGGCAAATAATAAAAATTTGATTTTTCGCGGTAGAAGCGCTTCTCGGTTCGCGAACCGGGTCGCAAACTGGTAGCGAAACGTGAATTCGCCATTTTGTGTTTCGATTTACTTAAATTACTAGGTATAAGGGGGTACGGGAGACGTATCCTGACCCCTTATGTTTTCTGAGGGTGGCTGAGGAGGCTCATATATGTTGATACATGTCTTCCAGCGGCTGTGCGTGAGCGTTTTTTTTTTTTGCTGCGTGATGTCTGTTAACGTTCGATTCGATGGAAATCAGGAACTGTTGACCGCCATTTTGTCACTGCGAGTAAATATTTTGTTAAAAATAATTGTTATAAATTAATCCTTATTGATAAACATTGTCTGCGCCATCTTGCCTTTTTTGCAATGCCACACTTTTGTTGAGCACGGCAGCCATTTTAGATGCCTTGACCAGACCCACTCTCTGCATGCCGCCGATCCTCAGCATGGCTCCCCACCCTCGCAAGCATCTCCCCCACGCACTGGTCACCCCCGCTCTCTCTCTCTCATGCTTGGGCCAGAAACCTCCTCCCATCTGCGCTGTTCGTGAGCGTTTTTTTATTTTTGCTGCGTGACGTCTGTTAACGTTCGATTCGATGGAAATCAGGGACTGTTGACCGCCATTTTGTCACTGCGATTAAATATTTTGTTAAAAATAATTGTTATAAATTAATCCTTATTGATAAACATTGTCTGCGCCATCTTGCCTTTTTTGCAATGCCACACTTTTGTTGAGCACGGCAGCCATTTTAGATGCCTTGACCAGACCCACTCTCTGCACGCCGCCGATCCTCAGCATGGCTCCCCACCCTCGCAAGCATCTCCCCCACGCACTGGTCACCCCCGCTCTCTCTCTCATGCATGGGCCAGAAACCTCCTCCCATCTGCGCTGTTCTTCTCTGAGAATCACACCCTGTGCCCGCCCGACACCTCCCTTTCACCCTATTCACTACCGCACCCTCTGACACTCCTCTTCCTCTGTGTCCGATTGTCCAGGCCGGTCCCAGGCTATCACCTAGCCCTGCAGGTGTAGTTTATGGCCCCAGCTGTAGAGAATCACCCCTCTTCAAAGGAGTTACAGTAGATCAAGGCCCCCACCCGATGAGATCCGTTACACCAGCGCGTTCCTACTATCTGATAACCATCCAGTATTGTGCTTGGGGAGGGGATTCTCACTGTGAGGGTGTGTGGGTCCGAGCCTGAAGCGGAAGATTCCAGGGATGCCTCTTTGTACATCATTAAAAATATATTGCACTCCAACAATGTAGTAGGATTATAACATTTTAATAACTTATAAATATATACAACGCAACAAAAACAGTAAATACATTTAAACATTTTTTTAAAAAAGAAGCAACAATGGTCAGTAGCTGTGTTTTGTGCGAATAGTCCCAAGGCAGCACAACGTGCTGAGTTCTGGACGGCACCCAGGTGATGTTACCTGGGTGCCGCACTGGTTTTTGGTATCCTACAATGCAGCTCCGAAAAACGGCGTGGGGCATCCCGGGTGGTGCGGGGGGAGGCCTCGTCAGTAGCGGTCTGTTGTGCGAATAGTCCCAAGGCAGCAGAACGCGCTGAGATGTGGATGGCAACCAGGTGATGTCCAGTAAGTTGCCGCACTGGTTTTGGCATCCTACAATGCTGCTCCGAAAAACGGCGTGGGGCGCCCCGGGGGGGGGGGGGGGAGGCGGCGTGAACGGGCCTCCCCAGGTGGAGGCTCGTCTGCTGTACTGGGGCGCCCCTTTACCGTTTCAGTTGCCATTCCGCCCGCTTTTGCTACACTGTGCCTCATCCTCCATTCAGCTGTTTATCGCCCGCTCTTGCGGCTACAGCATCTCGCTCACCATGTAGTTGAGTTGCGCCCACTCTTGCGGTGCAGCGATAGGCGGCTGCCACAGGACTCTTAAAATGGCGGACGGCTCTTCGGATTTGGGCCTGGTCCACTAAAATGGCCCTGGGACACCTTGGAACTCGGATGTCCCCAGAGCCTTGAAGATTTTACAAAAGTCTTGGGGGCCCCCGACTTCTGCAGGCTTCCGGTGGGGAGCGGCTGCCATGATTGCTCGCGGAATGACCACGACGGAGCCACGAGATGGTGGTGCTCTCATGCTGACGCCAGCTTCAGTCTGAAACATCCAGAAACAAGGTGGGGCTTTCATCGTTTGGGAAAAAAAAAATGTTTTAATCCAATGAAAAGTGTTATTTTTAGGTCATATGATCAAGCCTTCTATCATTAGGAAACCAAAAGTAAAATGAACCAATGAAAAGTTTTATAAACAAGTCACATGACCTTTTATGCTTACGTTACGCGCTGCTATATAAAGCGTAGAAAATCCGTTGGCACGTGAGGCGGCGTCAGTAGCGGACCGATGTGCGAATAGGCCGAAGGCAGCACAACGCGCCAAGATCCGGATGGCACCGAGGTGGTGTTCAGCAAGTTGCCGCACTGGTGTAGCCATCCTACAATGCTGCGCCGAAAGTCGGCGTGGGGCGCCCCGTTGGCCTGTGAGGTCGCGCCTGTCAGTGGGGGCTGTTTGAGGATCTGACTGCATTGGAAAGCAATGTGATGCTGTGCGTCGCCCCCAAGATGGAGGCTCCTCGGCTGCAGTGGGGCGCCCCTTGGTGTTTCACTCGCTATCCAGCTGAGTTGCGTCCGCACTTGCGGCTACAGTAGGCCGAAGGCAGCACAACGCGCCGAGATCTGGATGGCACCGAGGTGGTGTCTAGCAAGTTGCCGCACTGGTGTGGCCATCCTACAATGCTGCGCCGAAAGTCGGCGTGGGGTGCCCCGTTGGCTTATGAGGTGGTGTCAGTAGCGGACCGATGTGTGAATAGGTCGGAACCAGCACAAGGCGCCAAGATCCGGATGGCAAGTCCTGGATGTTGGGTGCCATAGTTGAGAGTTCTGAGCAGTGCTTGTAACACTGTCTGAAGCTTATTTGCACCTGCTGCAGCTTCACTATTGCCCTGGTGTGGCCAAAGATCGCCCATGACATAGGCGGCCGGCTCCCGAGGTCCGGCGGAACTTTTTTCCTTTTCCTTTCTGCATCTTGTCCCACAATCCGTTTGACCTGAAGACACGACCAGGTCCCTGAATGTGTGCAGGGGGACGCTATTGATTGAATCAAAATGGCGGCTTCACACAAAGCTGACTCAAGCGTTGCTGGTGATGCTATACAGACAAAAACTGGTTTTCAGTTTGTACATTCTTCAGGATTTTTCCATCCAAGGCTGGTTGAGAGTTTGTAGAACAATGGCTTTAGATCTTGCCCTCCCCTCTTTTGACTGTTGGTTCTTGTTGCCTATCTCTTCTGTTGTCATTTAACGGAACCTTTTTTGACTGCCGAAAGGGGTTCTGGTCCGACCGCTGGTTGGTGGAGACATTTTGACTATATCCTGGACCTGCCCGGCCTCGCCTAAAATGGCGCCGGTATAAATGGGACTCGTAACTCCTTGTTGTGTACTGGTTGCCCAACCTTGATATCACGAGATACAAATGCAGTTTTGAAGCACATGGCGGGCGGGGACGAGTACTGATTGAACATTTGGACATCCCTATTGATATTAAGTTCTGATGTGTTATTGATTACTGTACTATTGAAAGTTCGAATTAACGTCACCCATGGTACTTGCCCGCAAATGTATATCTAAAAAATGTTATTGTAAGTGGCCCTGTCGTATTTTAATTACAAAATGTACGTCCACCGATTCCGCAACTGTTAGACACCTTAGTTCTTGCAACCTAATGGCCCGCTCGTTACGTTCCTCTACAGTGTAAATGTCTCCTCATCATATACGATTCCAGTTTGCTCCGTGGCCGGCCCACGTGGTTATAGGCCCGTATTTGTATACTGACATTTTCACAATAAAGGTTTTTAAAACAAAACATGGTAGTAGTATTTACATTGGTAAAGTTTTTAATTTTAGTCACTGTTTTCGAATCAGTAAAAGGCAAGTGAAATAAAGCAGTCCAATTACATGACGGATAAAAGGTATAATACGCAGGAACGCAGTTAAGATAAATGGTCAAGGGCTGTTGTGTTTTTTACTCCTGCAACATAAAGTGATCGATAAGAATCTGATATTCAGGCGTATCGGCGACTAAGACAGCAGGCCGAGCATCTTTTGCTCAACGGCTCCGTCATGTGACGAAGAAACGCCCTTTTGCTAGAAAAAGGAATATATTTTACTTGCAGGACAGTTGTAAATTTTCCGGGAAAGTACATTAGCCTGGAACATTATAACATATATGTTTAAGAAAAAATAATGTTCGAAAGCAATAAAAAGCGTAATTTTTAGGTCATATGACCAAGCCTTTCATCATTAGAATAACAAAAGTAAAATGAACCAATGAAAAGTTTTATAAACAAGTCACATGGCCTGTTATGCTTACGTTACGCGCCGCTCCCCGGATCGCTTCCGGGAAGCTGCGCTTCGCGCACCGGAGCACTTCCGGGTGCGCTTACGCGGCGTGTCATATAACGCATTACGCGACAACGTAGGTCCAGAATATAGTCAAAATGTCTCCACCAACCAGCGGTCGGAACACAACCCCTTTCAGCAGTCTAAAAAGTTCTGTTAAATGACAACAGAAGGGACAGGCAACAAGAACCAACAGTCAAAGAGGGGAGGGCAAGTTCTTCCCTAGCGGGTCACGTTGGGGCGCTACCGGAACTGATCAAATTGGTAGTCTACAGTGTTTCTGGATGTTTCAGACTGAAGCTGGCGTCAGCATGAGAGCACCACCATGTCGTAGCTCAGACGTGGCCATTCCACGAGCAATCATGGCAGCCGCTCCCCACCAGAAGCCTGCGGGAGTCGGGGGCCCCCAAGACTTTTGTAGAATCTTCAAGGCTCAGGGGACGCTTTCGAGAATGGGGCCCAAGCCCTAGCAGACAAGCGTCCGAGTTCCAAGGTGTCCCAGGGCCATTTTAGTGGATCACGCCCAAATCTGAAGAGCCGGCCGCCATTTTGAGAGTCCTGTGGCAGCCGCCTATCGCTGCATCGCAAGAGCGGGAGCAACTAAACTACATGGTGAGCGAGACGCTGTAGTCGCAAGAGCGGGCGGTAAACAGCTGAATGGCGGAAGAGGCACAGTGTAGCAAAAGCTGGCGGAATGGCAACTGAAACGGTAAAGGGGCACCCCACTATAGCGTGTCTTCAGGTCAAACGGATTGTGGGACAAGGTCCAGAATGGAAGAGTCATCAAAAGGCAAAAAGTTCCGCCGGACCTCGGGAGCCGGCCGCCTATGTCGGGGGCGATCTTAGGCCACACCAGGGCAACACGACTTGGGGAGGGGGCAGGAGCCAAGCGCCCCCTCCCATTCCGCGCCACCACACCGTATGTTGAAAATCTGAAGCCATCGTTCTACAAACTCTCAACCAGCCTTGGATGGAAAAATCTTGATGAATGTACAAACTGAAAACCAGTTTTTGTCTGCATAGCATCAGCAGCAACGCTTGCTATCTGAGTGCATGAGTTTCATGCTCGATCGATTGAGCTAGCCGGATCAGGCAACAAAAAGTATAAAATAGTTATGTAAATAGGTATTTAATAAAATGTTTTACCCTGTTACTATGCTAGTGTGTTGTATATATTTATAATATTTGCACAGAGTTTATCGTTATTTTGGGCGGGGTGGGTGGCGGAGCCGAGCTGTCTTGCAGCCCTCATGGTGTGGAGCTCAGTTCATCTCACTATTTTCGTATTTCTCATGAAGGGTTGTTCCTAATGTTTCTATTTTAGCGAGGTCAAAAAGAGATCCCATTAGTGGCCTACTGATTTTGCTCGATTACTTTTGTTTTTTTACATGATTTTTCACTATCTGCAAAGACTAAACAGAGTATTGCGACTTTGTGCTTGTTTGTAAATAGAGAATGAACCAAAGAGAATTAATTCTAAAACAGTAAATGCTTGGATAACAATCAATCAAATGGAGAGACAAGCAGGCACGACGGATTACAATGGGGGCAAAGGCCTGCGTTAACTACCCTTCACTATCTGCAAAGAGAGAGTACTACTAAGAGAAAAGAGGGGGGGGGCAGCGTTCAAAGCACATCAGCGTGCATAAACACGAAAAAGTTTTTACCTATCACGTACTTGACATTTGACAGCTTTTGATATTTGCTATTAAAAAACCATTGAAATTCACTGAAAAAAACATAGGTTTTAGCCCATATATAGTTAGGGATTAGCATTTACAAAACCTTAATTTACTCGCACAAAACCATAGAAATTCGCATATATAGTTAGATGCAATAACTATATATCGCGCACCCGCAACCCACTGCTGATGATGTCACATATTACATCATTCATGACATGGTCAGTGACATCACTGATGACATCACTGATGACATCTCAAATGACATCATTCATGACATGGTCAGTGACATCACTGATGACATCACTGATGACATTTCAAATGACATCACTTGTAAAATCACTGATAACATCTCGTTTGTCATTACTGATCACATCACTGATGATATCATTCATGTGATAATACGATCAACCTCTTCAGACTCTAATATAACCTTAGATACAATCAGTGTAAACAGACTCTCACAGACTGTCACTCATCCATGGAGTTACTCACACATCTAGTCAGTCATGCAAAGAATCAATCACACCTCCATTTCCTCAACTATACAGTTATACACACCTTACTTAATCAAACATATACTAACACATATTTACTCTCTTATACAATCCCTGATACAAGTTCACAATGATCCATACAGCCACTCACACATTCACTGGCTCTTATGCACAGTTATTTATATATGTCAACTCTTACATGTACTGTGTTTTACATATGTAGTTACTTTGACATGTAGCACTGAGATATCCATTCACTCACCAATACACTCATGCACACAGTCAACCGCCCATACAGCTGTTTTCACATGCACTTTTGAACTCATACATCTACTGAATCAACTGCTCACACATCTATGCACAGAGTCACACACCTCCCAGCCACCCCCACACACACACTCAGTCTCCCATACAAATATTTGGGCAACCAATCAATAACCCATATAGTTACTCATATAGCTACTGATCAACACATGCAGCAGTTTACAGAACTACAGTAATAATGATGCACAAATTAAGACAGTTTAGTCACTAACCCATGCACTCAGTGAGACACATTTAATCATTCTCTCATACAGTCAGTCATGCACCTACTAAATCCTTCATCCAAACACTTATACATCCACTCATTCTTCAATATGTAAGACATATTTTAACTTTACAGAAACATACAGTCACTGGATGTTGTCATTTGAGATGTCATCAGTGATGTCATTTGAGATGTCATCAGTGATGTCATCAGTGATGTCACTGACCATGTCATGAATGATGTAATATGTGACATCATCAGCAGTGGGTTGCGGGTGCGCGATATATAGTTATTGCATCTAACTATATATGCGAATTTCTATGGTTTTGTGCGAGTAAATTAAGGTTTTGTAAATGCTAATCCCTAACTATATATGGGCTAAAACCTATGGTTTTTTCAGTGAATATATATATATATATATATTACCTACTGGCGGTCGCCAGTAGGTAGTTATAGTTAGGATTTTTTTCAATGTTAAATCTCAAAATTCTATTTGGAATAACTTTGGCGCCAGTTGACGAATCTGATTGAAAATTTCCTCAAAATGGCCTCGCAACGTTCCGGTCCTTCCCTGGAAGTTTGGGGGGGATTCGTCAAGCAAGAGCCAAGATAAAAGGGGGGTCCCAGAACGCGTTTTCCCCATCTTACTTTCCATAGGGCGGTCGATTTCACTTTTAGCCCGAACGGCTGAATGGATTTCCACCAAACTTGGCAAAATTGTATGGACTGGTAGCCCGATGTGCCATTGCTATGTCTCAAGATATATGCTCCAGTGGATTTTGAGTAATTTAGGTTAAAAAAAATATATATATCTATAGGCGCGCTCCGGTGCGCGCACCGGGGAGCGCACCAGGCGCGACACGCGACTTGCGCGCGGAAAGCTGATTGGCTCACGGGTGTCTGTAAACATTCGAAACAGTCCGGAGCGGCCGCCATCTTGTGTCTCGGTAGGATCGAGACACAAGAGATGACATAAAAAAAGGGAGAAATTACTATAAGGGGGCAGGGTAGACCCCCTCCTGACCCCCTAGGTTTGATTTGGGGGCTAAAATAGAGTCCTGCGGGGCATTTTCCAAAAATATTTTTTTTCGATTTGTGCAGGGGAGCGCCCGGTACGCGCACCGGGAAGCGCACCGGGGAGCGAAGCACGGGGAAAAACCAGGGCCTTATTTATGAAGGCCTTGCGACAGTTTTGCGCCGCCTGCGCGTCACTTCTTGTGACGCACCAGCGGTGTAAAAAAATGCACCTCGTTGCGCTATATTTAAAAAGTGACGCATCTAGGTAGATGGGTCCCTTTTTAAAACCCTGCGCCACATTATACCTGCCTCAGGTATAATGTATGCAGAGGGGGCGTTCCCCCGCAAAAAGCTTCGTAATAGTGACGCAGTGAAATCTATGAGATTTCACTGCGTCACTTTTAGGATGCTGTTGCGTCAAAATCTTGTGCCTGCCTCACAGCAGGTGTAAGACTGACGCAAGACCTTTCACATGGTGCTTTCCCCATGTGAAAGGACGCATTACTGGAGTTGCGTCACTTTTGTGACGCACTCCAGCAATGCGTCACTTTTGTGTTTACAGATACGTCAGAAATACTGACGTATCTGTAACTCCTTTCGACATGATTCGTCATACATTAAATATGACACATCTGGAATGTCGTAAGGAGTGCGCACAGAAAAGTGATGCATCGCACCAGCGGTGTAAAAAAATGCGCCTCGTTGCGCTATATTTAAAAAGTGACACATCTAGATAGATGGGTCACTTTTTAAAACCCTGCGCCACATTATACCTGCGTCAGGTATAATGTATGCAGAGGGGGCGTTCCCCCGCAAAAAGCTTCGTAATAGGGACGCAGTGAAATCTATGAGATTTCACTGCGTCACTTTTAGGATGCTGTTTCGTCAAAATCTTGCGCCTGCCTCACAGCAGGTGTAAGACTGACGCAAGACCTTTCACATGGTGCTTTCCCCATGTGAAAGGACGCATTACTGGAGTTGCGTCACTTTTGTGACGCACTCCAGCAATGCGTCACTTTTGTGTTTACAGATACGTCAGAAATACTGACGTATCTGTAACTCTTTGCGACATGATTCGTCATACATTAAATATGACACATCTGGAATGTCGTAAGGAGTGCGCACAGAAAAGTGACGCATCGCTGTTTTCACGCAGTGATGCGTCACTTTTAAGGAAATGAGGCCTCCAGTGTATTCACTGTGTCACCTCTACGACCCTTTCTTGCGTCAATACGTCCCTTTTGCATACATTACACCTGACGTAGGAATAATGTGGCGCAGGGGCTTACAAAGTGATGCAACTACCTAGATGTGTCACTTTGTAAATATGACTGAATAAGGTGCATTTTTTACAGCACTGGTGCGTCACAAAAAGTAACGCATCGGTGGCGTTAAAGTGATGCATGGCCTCATAAATGAGTCCTTCAGTCTTCTACTCATGCGTCATATTAAATTTATGACGTATTATGTTGGAAGTTCTTTTAGATACGTCAGTATTTCAGACGTATCTGTAAGCGCAAAAGTGAAGCATTGCTGGAGTGTGTCACAAAAATTAAGCAACTCCAGCAATGTATCCTTTCACATGGGGCCAAGCCCCATGTGAAAGGGCCTGCACGCCTGCTGTGAAACAGGCATAAGATTTGGACGCAACAGCGTCATAAAAGTGACGCAGTGATATCTCATAGATTTCACTGCGTCATCTCTACGACCCTTTCTTGCGTCAATACGTCCCTTTTGCATACATTACACCTGACGTAGGAATAATGTGGCGCAGGGGCTTACAAAGTGACACATCTACCTAGATGTGCCACTTTGTATATATGAATAAATAAGGTGCATTTTTTACTGGACTGATGCGTCACAAAAAGTGACGCCCTGGTGGTGTTAAGGTGACGCATGGCTTCATAAATGAGGCTTTCAGCCTTCAACTCCAGCAATGTATCTTTTCTTACCCTTCCACTCCCGTTCCTTTTCAACATTTTCTTTGAATATCAACATTCCCTATATTCACTCTTCTTCTCCTTACTTTCCTTCCCAACACTCACCTTCTTTCAGTCCCCCTACTTCACTTCCTTTCTCCTCTCATACCTTTCTGTTCTTTCTTACTCATTTTCCTTTCCATTATCAATGCACTCCATTTCACTTACTCTTTTTCATTTTTTAAAGAATATAGCTCTTTGATGAGAATTGGAGGTAGTTCTGAAAAGAACTTTTTGTTTTCTTCTTTTTTCAAAACAGGAACAAAAACAGGGAATGGAAACTGCTCAACAGGAGCAAAAAGAACAAAAAAAATTAGGGGTGGAAAGGGCAGCGATGGTTTTCTAATGCTCGAACCATGAGCTGTACACTTTGTTCTCCGAAGGTAAGCAGTTGATTGCAGTATCTGCATCTGAGGGCACCATGGTTAAAAGCAGGTTGAATGTTTGGCACCAGCTCCTGCGATTGCCCCCTCCCAGAAGAAGTTGCTCCTCCGGTGGATGTAGAGGCCCCATCACTGGGAACCTCTTGTGCCAGAGCCCTGACACTTTCCCGGGCAAAATTCTGGGGGTGCTTCCTCTCCACATGCCGGATCATCGTGAAGTTTCCAAATGAGTATTTTTTTAAGGGGTTACCCCGTGACAGGACTTCTTTGCAGATCCTGCACTCCACTTTTGGAGCATTCACCTTTTTTTGGTTAGGTGGTATTTAAAAAAAAATCCAAATAAAATGTTCCTTCACCTTTCGTTGAGGAGGCTCTTCATTGATGAATTCAGGTTCTTCATCACTGCTGGATTCTCTGGCAGCCATGGTAAAACTAAGAAAGATCCAGGAGCAAAAAGGCAGGTCTTGCAGTCACAAAAGTGAAAGAAGAAGTGAAGGAAATGGGTGGGATTTCATTCTTTGTAAAAAAAACTGTTGGCAACCAATGAAAAGTGTTATTTTAAGGTCACATGACTTGACGCGCTGACGCTGTGCGCACCGGAGCGCTTCCGGGTGCGCACACGTGGCGCGAACGTAGGCGCTTCCGGGGCGCATACGCGGCGCAAACGTAGGCGCTTCCGGGGGCGCACACGCGGCGCGAACGTAGGCGCTTCCAGGGGCGCATATGCGGCGCGAACGTAGGCGCTTCCGGGGGCGCTTACGTTGCGCGCCGAAGTGACGTCATCATAGTTTTACGGAAATGCATAATCATTTTCATTTCCTTATAAAAAAAAAACTGCTTTTATTTGAATGGTACGAAATGTTTTGCGTTATTATTACCTTTTCATTCATATTTTTTTCACGAACGAAAGTAGCGCTCTGGGTGCGCTTTCCGGAGAGCTTACCGGTGAGCTTACCGGAGAGCTTACCGGAGAGCTTACCGGAGAGCTTACCGGAGCGCGCACCCATAGCGCCCCAGGAAAAAATGATTTTAAAAAAAACTTACAAATTAATACTTACACAAAACAGCAAATTGTAAAAAAAAACATAGGTTAGAAACTCGATATAGAAAGGAATTAGCATTTAAAAAACCTATGAAATTCACTAAAAAAACCATAGGTTTCACACCAGTTATAGTTAGGAATTAGCATTAAAAAAACCTATTAAATTCACTGAAAAAAACATAGGTTTCACACCAGTTATAGTTAGCTGGAAATTTTATTGACATAAAACCATTGAAATTCCCACGTTATAGTTAGTTGGACTCACTATAACTTGCGCACCTGCAATGCACTGCTGATGACGTCACATATTACATCACCATTGACATGGTCAGTGACATCACTCATGACATCACTGATGACACCATCCTTGTGACAGAGTGAGAGACCTCCTTTCAGTGTAATGTAAGCCTTGAAACACATATTCAAAAATAGTATTTAACATTTTCAAAAAAATGGAGATACCCATACCAGTTACAACAAACAATTCAGTAATTCCACCATCTATATACACATCCACTCATTCACCAACAGTTCTATATAGTCACTCATACATATACTCACTCATTATATGTAGTGATACACCTATACATCCTGTTACACTTCGACAGTCATCCAAAAGTTACTCACACACATATTCACACATGCAAAAAAACTATTGAACATCCATTTATTTGCATATACAGCAATACACACACTACCACTTTACTTCTAAGAATACTTACACATACTTACTCTCTTAAACAATCACTTATAGAAACACATACTTATTTAAACAGGAACTCTTATAATCTCTCACTCTCACATATACTCACTTTTATAAATCAATACTCACATATACTAGATTAAAACATATGTCGTTACTGAAAAAGACAATAGTGAGACAGTTGTTTACTCACTAACATACACATAAACACACTAATCCATCCATACAGTCCTGTACATATGCTGTCTTCAAAACACATACAAACAGTGAGTCAGTCACCAACCCATACAGCCATTTATACACAAAGTAAAACACTGATACATACATTTCAATATTTAAAAGTTACTTGCTAATATACGTATTCACTAAGATACACTTAATAAGGCAGTTAACCAATCAATTCTTTTAAAAACAAACATCCATTTACACACTTATTTAACCATTTATTCTTCCATCGACCTTTACAAATACATATATAAAACGTATTGATTTTTCAGAAAGACACACATTCACTGGATGGTGTCATCAGTGATGTCATGAGTGATGTCACTGACCATGACATGAGTGATGTAATATGTGACGTCATCAGCAGTGCATTGCAGGCGCGCAAGTTATAGTGAGTCCAACTAACTATAACGTGGGAATTTCAATGGTTTTATGCCAATAAAATTTCCAGCTAACTATAACTGGTGTGAAACCTATGGTTTTTTCAGTGAATTTAATAGGTTTTTTAAATGCTAATTCCTAACTATAACTGGTGTGAAACCTATGGTTTTTTCAGTGAATATATATATATATATATATATATATATATATATATATATATATATATTTATATCTATGTTGGTTAAGCAAATAGCCCTTGAGCTACAAGAAGTCACCCCACACTGTTTCGCCATCCGGCTTGCTTAGCCTCGATGCAGCTCTCATGGCCTTTCTCCTTTGTAATAAATCATGTTCATCCGACGCGTTTCGAGGCCATTAACACCTCTTCTTCTTGGAGTAAAAACACTCAAAGAATGCCGTTTTCACCTTCTAATTCGAATTTCTTTTTGGACGAATTTCTCCTTCCTCAGTGGGCGTGGATGTAGATATCACCCATCAGCATTCTAGTAGGTGTAGTTCCTGAAGGTGAAAGAAGTTTGTTAGGGTAGAGTTTGTTGATCCAGACTACAACACCCACAAGTCAATACGCTCAACAGAGCAGCCCATCGAAGGGTGACATTTTTCCTTGTGTGTGTATGGATCAGAACAGCAGGAAAGACTGTTGAAGCCTCTGATGAAGTGCGGCAGCACAGAAACCTTGTCAGGCATGCATAACTCGACACGAAAGCTGTTGTTTGCATCAGCATGCCGGCTCCGTTCTTACCCTTCAAAAGCCTGGTGCTAGCGGATGTCTGAGTGCGTCTTTGTTCCGGTGGGGAACTTTGGAGCTTTCATTATACACGGTGTCCCCGGCCGCGAAAGATGCACCACCCTACTAAGGTTAGGGGCCACAGGCTCTGTAGTTCACAGAGCCACCACGTGGGACATTTGCTTGGGATATTGAACGGCACTCACATGCAGAGGCCCATCTGTGGGCTCTGAACTTTTTGGTAACAGCAATATTTATGTGCACCCATTAGGGTAGAGTTTGTTGATCCAGACTACAACACCCACAAGTCAATACACTCAACAGAGCAGCCCATCGAAGGGTGACATTTTTCCTTGTGTGTGTATGGGTCAGAACAGCAGGAAACACTGTTGAAGCCTCTGATGAAGTGCGGCAGCACAGAAATGCGTCAGGCATGCGTAACTCGACACGAAAGCTGTTATTTGCATAGGCATGCCGGTTCCGTTCTTACCCTTTAAAAACCTGGTGCTAGCGGATGTCTGAGTGCGTCTTTGTTCCGTGGGGAACTTTGGAGCTGGAAGCCTGTTTCTTTGTGGTGACTGCTGGCAAGTGCTCGTGTTTCATTAAAGAACCTAATTAAGCTTCCTGTGGCCTTCCTCATTGTGCTTTCCTGTTGTTGGATATATGGGGCCTTGCACGCCTGACGAGGAAGGCTCACTGCTGTCTACAGGTCTTTCAGGCTCTCACTGTGAGCATGAAATCATCAGAAGGAAGCGGTACAGGCTGCATTTAGGAGCTGCAGCCTGCAGGGAGTTCATTTTCGACCACTTTTTAAGCAGGGCAGCCACAGCACAAAGTATAGTGCATCCACCCACTTGGGATTTAATTTAATTTTGTGATCAACAAGGAGTGAACAGCGCACCCACATGGGTTATAAACTACAAACACCAAGAGGCAGTGGAAGCGCCATGCCCACAAGGGCAGGTGTTTAACATTTAAACTTTGCAGCGCGATGTTTTATTTCTGACAGCAGCCACTGAAGAAAGGATTGTTAATCCTGAAACGCGTCTGGCAGTGTCTTTAAAACTGGAAGCCTGTTTCTTTGTGGTGACTGCTGGCAAGTGCTCGTGTTTCATTAAAGAACCTAATTAAGCTTCCTGTGGCCTCCCTCATTGTGCTTTCCTGTTGTTGGATATATGGGGCCTTGCACGCCTGACGAGGAAGGCTCACTGCTGTCTACAGGTCTTTCAGGCTCTCACTGTGAGCATGAAATCATCAGAAGGAAGCGGTACAGGCTGCATTTAGGAGCTGCAGCCTGCACGGAGTTCATTTTCGACCACTTTTTAAGCAGGGCAGCCACAGCACAAAGTACAGTGCATCCACCCACTTGGGATTTAATTTTATTTTGTGATCAACAAGGAGTGAACAGCGCACCCACATGGGTTATAAACTACAAACACCAAGAGGCAGTGGAAGCGCCACGCCCACAAGGGCAGGTGTTTAACATTTAAACTTTGCAGCGCGATGTTTCATTTCTGACAGCAGCCACTGAAGAAAGGATTGTTAATCCTGAAACGCGTCTGGCAGTGTCTTTAAAACTGGAAGCCTGTTTCTTTGTGGTGACTGCTGGCAAGTGCTCGTGTTTCATTAAAGAACCTAATTAAGCTTCCTGTGGCCTCCCTCATTGTGCTTTCCTGTTGTTGGATATATATATATATATATATATATATATATATATATATATATATATATATATATATATATATATATATTCACTGAAAAAACCATAGGTTATAGACCATATATAGTTAGGAATTCGCATTTACAAAACCTTATTTTACTCACACAAAACCATTGAAATTCCATATATAGTTAGTTGCACTAACTATATATCGCGCACCCGCAATCCACTGCTGATGATGTCACATATTACATCATTCATGACATGGTCAGTGACATCACTGATGACATCACTGATGACATCTCAAATGACATCACTGATGACATCTCAAATGACATCACTGATGACATCACTGATGACATCTCATTTGACATTACTGATCACATCACTGATGATATCATTCATGTGATAATACGATGAACCTCTTCAGACTCTAATATAACCTTAGATACAATCAGTGTAAACAGACACTCACAGACTGTCACTCATCCATGGAGTTACTCACACACCTAGTCAGTCAATCAAAGAATCAATCACACCTCCATTTCCTCAACTATACAGTTATACAAACTTTACTTATTCAAACATATACTAACACATATTAACTCTCTTATACAATCCCTGATACAAGTTCACAATGATCCATACAGCCACTCACACATTCACTGGCTCTTATGCACAGTTCTTTTAGATACGTCAGTATTTCAGACGTATCTGTAAGCGCAAAAGTGAAGCATTGCTGGAGTGTGTCACAAAAATTAAGCAACTCCAGCAATGTATCCTTTCACATGGGGCCAAGCCCCATGTGAAAGGGCCTGCACGCCTGCTGTGAAACAGGCATAAGATTTGGACGCAACAGCGTCATAAAAGTGACGCAGTGATATCTCATAGATTTCACTGCGTCATCTCTACGACCCTTTCTTGCGTCAATACGTCCCTTTTGCATACATTACACCTGACGTAGGAATAATGTGGCGCAGGGGCTTACAAAGTGACACATCTACCTAGATGTGCCACTTTGTATATATGAATAAATAAGGTGCATTTTTTACTGGACTGATGCGTCACAAAAAGTGACGCCCTGGTGGTGTTAAGGTGACGCATGGCTTCATAAATGAGGCTTTCAGCCTTCAACTCCAGCAATGTATCTTTTCTTACCCTTCCACTCCCGTTCCTTTTCAACATTTTCTTTGAATATCAACATTCCCTATATTCACTCTTCTTCTCCTTACTTTCCTTCCCAACACTCACCTTCTTTCAGTCCCCCTACTTCACTTCCTTTCTCCTCTCATACCTTTCTGTTCTTTCTTACTCATTTTCCTTTCCATTATCAATGCACTCCATTTCACTTACTCTTTTTCATTTTTTAAAGAATATAGCTCTTTGATGAGAATTGGAGGTAGTTCTGAAAAGAACTTTTTGTTTTCTTCTTTTTTCAAAACAGGAACAAAAACAGGGAATGGAAACTGCTCAACAGGAGCAAAAAGAACAAAAAAAATTAGGGGTGGAAAGGGCAGCGATGGTTTTCTAATGCTCGAACCATGAGCTGTACACTTTGTTCTCCGAAGGTAAGCAGTTGATTGCAGTATCTGCATCTGAGGGCACCATGGTTAAAAGCAGGTTGAATGTTTGGCACCAGCTCCTGCGATTGCCCCCTCCCAGAAGAAGTTGCTCCTCCGGTGGATGTAGAGGCCCCATCACTGGGAACCTCTTGTGCCAGAGCCCTGACACTTTCCCGGGCAAAATTCTGGGGGTGCTTCCTCTCCACATGCCGGATCATCGTGAAGTTTCCAAATGAGTATTTTTTTAAGGGGTTACCCCGTGACAGGACTTCTTTGCAGATCCTGCACTCCACTTTTGGAGCATTCACCTTTTTTTGGTTAGGTGGTATTTAAAAAAAAATCCAAATAAAATGTTCCTTCACCTTTCGTTGAGGAGGCTCTTCATTGATGAATTCAGGTTCTTCATCACTGCTGGATTCTCTGGCAGCCATGGTAAAACTAAGAAAGATCCAGGAGCAAAAAGGCAGGTCTTGCAGTCACAAAAGTGAAAGAAGAAGTGAAGGAAATGGGTGGGATTTCATTCTTTGTAAAAAAAACTGTTGGCAACCAATGAAAAGTGTTATTTTAAGGTCACATGACTTGACGCGCTGACGCTGTGCGCACCGGAGCGCTTCCGGGTGCGCACACGTGGCGCGAACGTAGGCGCTTCCGGGGCGCATACGCGGCGCAAACGTAGGCGCTTCCGGGGGCGCACACGCGGCGCGAACGTAGGCGCTTCCAGGGGCGCATATGCGGCGCGAACGTAGGCGCTTCCGGGGGCGCTTACGTTGCGCGCCGAAGTGACGTCATCATAGTTTTACGGAAATGCATAATCATTTTCATTTCCTTATAAAAAAAAAACTGCTTTTATTTGAATGGTACGAAATGTTTTGCGTTATTATTACCTTTTCATTCATATTTTTTTCACGAACGAAAGTAGCGCTCTGGGTGCGCTTTCCGGAGAGCTTACCGGTGAGCTTACCGGAGAGCTTACCGGAGAGCTTACCGGAGAGCTTACCGGAGCGCGCACCCATAGCGCCCCAGGAAAAAATGATTTTAAAAAAAACTTACAAATTAATACTTACACAAAACAGCAAATTGTAAAAAAAAACATAGGTTAGAAACTCGATATAGAAAGGAATTAGCATTTAAAAAACCTATGAAATTCACTAAAAAAACCATAGGTTTCACACCAGTTATAGTTAGGAATTAGCATTAAAAAAACCTATTAAATTCACTGAAAAAAACATAGGTTTCACACCAGTTATAGTTAGCTGGAAATTTTATTGACATAAAACCATTGAAATTCCCACGTTATAGTTAGTTGGACTCACTATAACTTGCGCACCTGCAATGCACTGCTGATGACGTCACATATTACATCACCATTGACATGGTCAGTGACATCACTCATGACATCACTGATGACACCATCCTTGTGACAGAGTGAGAGACCTCCTTTCAGTGTAATGTAAGCCTTGAAACACATATTCAAAAATAGTATTTAACATTTTCAAAAAAATGGAGATACCCATACCAGTTACAACAAACAATTCAGTAATTCCACCATCTATATACACATCCACTCATTCACCAACAGTTCTATATAGTCACTCATACATATACTCACTCATTATATGTAGTGATACACCTATACATCCTGTTACACTTCGACAGTCATCCAAAAGTTACTCACACACATATTCACACATGCAAAAAAACTATTGAACATCCATTTATTTGCATATACAGCAATACACACACTACCACTTTACTTCTAAGAATACTTACACATACTTACTCTCTTAAACAATCACTTATAGAAACACATACTTATTTAAACAGGAACTCTTATAATCTCTCACTCTCACATATACTCACTTTTATAAATCAATACTCACATATACTAGATTAAAACATATGTCGTTACTGAAAAAGACAATAGTGAGACAGTTGTTTACTCACTAACATACACATAAACACACTAATCCATCCATACAGTCCTGTACATATGCTGTCTTCAAAACACATACAAACAGTGAGTCAGTCACCAACCCATACAGCCATTTATACACAAAGTAAAACACTGATACATACATTTCAATATTTAAAAGTTACTTGCTAATATACGTATTCACTAAGATACACTTAATAAGGCAGTTAACCAATCAATTCTTTTAAAAACAAACATCCATTTACACACTTATTTAACCATTTATTCTTCCATCGACCTTTACAAATACATATATAAAACGTATTGATTTTTCAGAAAGACACACATTCACTGGATGGTGTCATCAGTGATGTCATGAGTGATGTCACTGACCATGACATGAGTGATGTAATATGTGACGTCATCAGCAGTGCATTGCAGGCGCGCAAGTTATAGTGAGTCCAACTAACTATAACGTGGGAATTTCAATGGTTTTATGCCAATAAAATTTCCAGCTAACTATAACTGGTGTGAAACCTATGGTTTTTTCAGTGAATTTAATAGGTTTTTTAAATGCTAATTCCTAACTATAACTGGTGTGAAACCTATGGTTTTTTCAGTGAATATATATATATATATATATATATATATATATATATATATATATATATTTATATCTATGTTGGTTAAGCAAATAGCCCTTGAGCTACAAGAAGTCACCCCACACTGTTTCGCCATCCGGCTTGCTTAGCCTCGATGCAGCTCTCATGGCCTTTCTCCTTTGTAATAAATCATGTTCATCCGACGCGTTTCGAGGCCATTAACACCTCTTCTTCTTGGAGTAAAAACACTCAAAGAATGCCGTTTTCACC
This sequence comes from Lissotriton vulgaris, assembly GCF_964263255.1. NCBI lineage: Eukaryota > Metazoa > Chordata > Amphibia > Caudata > Salamandridae > Lissotriton > Lissotriton vulgaris. The sequence continues at coordinate 44,116 of NW_028252091.1, forward strand.
TTCTAATTCGAATTTCTTTTTGGACGAATTTCTCCTTCCTCAGTGGGCGTGGATGTAGATATCACCCATCAGCATTCTAGTAGGTGTAGTTCCTGAAGGTGAAAGAAGTTTGTTAGGGTAGAGTTTGTTGATCCAGACTACAACACCCACAAGTCAATACGCTCAACAGAGCAGCCCATCGAAGGGTGACATTTTTCCTTGTGTGTGTATGGATCAGAACAGCAGGAAAGACTGTTGAAGCCTCTGATGAAGTGCGGCAGCACAGAAACCTTGTCAGGCATGCATAACTCGACACGAAAGCTGTTGTTTGCATCAGCATGCCGGCTCCGTTCTTACCCTTCAAAAGCCTGGTGCTAGCGGATGTCTGAGTGCGTCTTTGTTCCGGTGGGGAACTTTGGAGCTTTCATTATACACGGTGTCCCCGGCCGCGAAAGATGCACCACCCTACTAAGGTTAGGGGCCACAGGCTCTGTAGTTCACAGAGCCACCACGTGGGACATTTGCTTGGGATATTGAACGGCACTCACATGCAGAGGCCCATCTGTGGGCTCTGAACTTTTTGGTAACAGCAATATTTATGTGCACCCATTAGGGTAGAGTTTGTTGATCCAGACTACAACACCCACAAGTCAATACACTCAACAGAGCAGCCCATCGAAGGGTGACATTTTTCCTTGTGTGTGTATGGGTCAGAACAGCAGGAAACACTGTTGAAGCCTCTGATGAAGTGCGGCAGCACAGAAATGCGTCAGGCATGCGTAACTCGACACGAAAGCTGTTATTTGCATAGGCATGCCGGTTCCGTTCTTACCCTTTAAAAACCTGGTGCTAGCGGATGTCTGAGTGCGTCTTTGTTCCGTGGGGAACTTTGGAGCTGGAAGCCTGTTTCTTTGTGGTGACTGCTGGCAAGTGCTCGTGTTTCATTAAAGAACCTAATTAAGCTTCCTGTGGCCTTCCTCATTGTGCTTTCCTGTTGTTGGATATATGGGGCCTTGCACGCCTGACGAGGAAGGCTCACTGCTGTCTACAGGTCTTTCAGGCTCTCACTGTGAGCATGAAATCATCAGAAGGAAGCGGTACAGGCTGCATTTAGGAGCTGCAGCCTGCAGGGAGTTCATTTTCGACCACTTTTTAAGCAGGGCAGCCACAGCACAAAGTATAGTGCATCCACCCACTTGGGATTTAATTTAATTTTGTGATCAACAAGGAGTGAACAGCGCACCCACATGGGTTATAAACTACAAACACCAAGAGGCAGTGGAAGCGCCATGCCCACAAGGGCAGGTGTTTAACATTTAAACTTTGCAGCGCGATGTTTTATTTCTGACAGCAGCCACTGAAGAAAGGATTGTTAATCCTGAAACGCGTCTGGCAGTGTCTTTAAAACTGGAAGCCTGTTTCTTTGTGGTGACTGCTGGCAAGTGCTCGTGTTTCATTAAAGAACCTAATTAAGCTTCCTGTGGCCTCCCTCATTGTGCTTTCCTGTTGTTGGATATATGGGGCCTTGCACGCCTGACGAGGAAGGCTCACTGCTGTCTACAGGTCTTTCAGGCTCTCACTGTGAGCATGAAATCATCAGAAGGAAGCGGTACAGGCTGCATTTAGGAGCTGCAGCCTGCACGGAGTTCATTTTCGACCACTTTTTAAGCAGGGCAGCCACAGCACAAAGTACAGTGCATCCACCCACTTGGGATTTAATTTTATTTTGTGATCAACAAGGAGTGAACAGCGCACCCACATGGGTTATAAACTACAAACACCAAGAGGCAGTGGAAGCGCCACGCCCACAAGGGCAGGTGTTTAACATTTAAACTTTGCAGCGCGATGTTTCATTTCTGACAGCAGCCACTGAAGAAAGGATTGTTAATCCTGAAACGCGTCTGGCAGTGTCTTTAAAACTGGAAGCCTGTTTCTTTGTGGTGACTGCTGGCAAGTGCTCGTGTTTCATTAAAGAACCTAATTAAGCTTCCTGTGGCCTCCCTCATTGTGCTTTCCTGTTGTTGGATATATATATATATATATATATATATATATATATATATATATATATATATATATATATATATATATATATATATATATATATATATATATATTCACTGAAAAAACCATAGGTTATAGACCATATATAGTTAGGAATTCGCATTTACAAAACCTTATTTTACTCACACAAAACCATTGAAATTCCATATATAGTTAGTTGCACTAACTATATATCGCGCACCCGCAATCCACTGCTGATGATGTCACATATTACATCATTCATGACATGGTCAGTGACATCACTGATGACATCACTGATGACATCTCAAATGACATCACTGATGACATCTCAAATGACATCACTGATGACATCACTGATGACATCTCATTTGACATTACTGATCACATCACTGATGATATCATTCATGTGATAATACGATGAACCTCTTCAGACTCTAATATAACCTTAGATACAATCAGTGTAAACAGACACTCACAGACTGTCACTCATCCATGGAGTTACTCACACACCTAGTCAGTCAATCAAAGAATCAATCACACCTCCATTTCCTCAACTATACAGTTATACAAACTTTACTTATTCAAACATATACTAACACATATTAACTCTCTTATACAATCCCTGATACAAGTTCACAATGATCCATACAGCCACTCACACATTCACTGGCTCTTATGCACAGTTATTTATATATGTCAACTCTCACATGTACTGTGTTTTACATATGTACTTACTTTGACATGTAGCACTGAGATATCCATTCACTCACCAATACACTCATGCACACAGTCAACCGCCCATACAGCTGTTTCCATATGCACTTTTGAAGTCATACATCTAGTGAATCAACTGTTCACACATCTATGCACAGAGTCATACACCTCCCAGCCACCCACACACACACTCAGTCTCCCATACAAATACTTGGGCAACCAATCAATAACCCATATAGTTACTCATATAGCTACTTATCAACACATGCAACAGTTTACAGAACAACAGACATAATGATGCACAAATTAAGACAGTTTAGTCACTAACCCATGCACTCAGTGAGACACATTTAATCACTCACTCATACAGTCAGTCATGCACCTACTAAATCCTTCATCCAGACACTTATACATCCACTCATTCTTCAATATGTAAGACATATTTTAACTTTACAGAAACATACAGTCACTGGATGTTGTCATCAGTGATGTCATCAGTGATGTCATTTGAGATGTCATCAGTGATGTCATCAGTGATGTCACTGACCATGTCATGAATGATGTAATATGTGACATCATCAGCAGTGGATTGCGGGTGCGCGATATATAGTTAGTGCAACTAACTATATATGGAATTTCAATGGTTTTGTGTGAGTAAAATAAGGTTTTGTAAATGCGAATTCCTAACTATATATGGTCTATAACCTATGGTTTTTTCAGTGAATTTTCAAGGTTTTGTAAATGCTAATTCCTAACTATATATGGTCTATAACCTATGGTTTTTTCAGTGAATTTTCAAGGTTTTGTAAATGCTAATTCCTAACTATATATGGTCTATAGCCTATGGTTTTTTCAGTGAATATATATATATACATACATATATAAACATATATCATCTGTATATCTATATAAATACAAACATAAATGCATGCATACATATACTTATATGCATTTTAGGGTTGTTAGGGCGTTTTCGTGTGTATTATGTTGCTTTTTTAGGGCTTTTGGGTCAATTAAGTAGGGTTCCCGGAGCCTAGGGCTGAGGGGCCGGTTCAGTTTCGTGCGTATTGGTGTTGGCAAGGTTTTGAGGGATTTTGGCGGTTTTTGGTCGAGATTTGGCCATTTTATGGCTTTTTTTGTGTTTGCGGGGGCGCGTATTCGGGTTGAAATTCGTCCCCGTTCCAGTGAATGGATTGGGCTGATTTTTGGTGAGATGTTAGGGAATCGCTGGAACTAGTGTCCAGCCAAGTTTGAAGCGGATCGGAGCAGTGGAAGTGCTTTAAAGAGCAATTTTTGTGCGGAGTAGCGAATTGTCATGTTATTCAATGGGAGTTTTTGGTGCGCATGGAGAAGGTGAATTTGGGGTGTTCCAGTTGCGCTAGAGGGACGGGGCTTGGGTGAGCTGTAGGGAGAGTGGATCGGCAGGTGTGCCGAATTTTTGGGATTTGTTGGCCGAAGGGAAGGGTGTGCTTGGGTAAAGTCGATTTGGTGAAAACGGTGCGTTATTTACATGAAAGTTGAAAAAACACTAACAAAAGCAAAGCTAAAAAGCCACCTCATTACAAACAGAATGGCTTTAACTTAAACGAGGGCGAGATCTATTGCATTTTCAATGCTTGTTTACTTTGGTTCCATCAAGAAGGCATTCAGATGTGTCACACATTTGCCATAAATTCTGAATGTTAGCACTCTAGTTGCACATTAGATCACTGTAGTAAAGCTACTGCTCACCAGGGACGTCTGCTGCTGGTATTCAAAGTGCATGTTTCAGTCTGCATGTCAGAATTTTTTTAATGAAATAGAAGAGGATTTGAGAAGTCACTCAAAATGATCCCTAATTTTTCTTTCTGAAGCACTAATCATACTTTCTATGGCAAAATTAACCCCCTCATGTTGTTCCTTTTTAAATTGAGTGTTTTCAGACTTACCACTTCATTCCAATCAAGATGGCTTCTGGTGTGCCATACTTTTGTCATAAGTAAGACTGTTAGCGCTCTAGTTGTTCTTTAGAACACTCTGGGACATTCTGTCATTGGGCTATACTTGGGGTACATCTGGGTGATATTTGGGCTACATTTAGGCTCTTTTGTCTCTGGTGGCCATCTTGCGAGACTATGTCAGAATTTTTTAATGAAATTGAAGAGGGTTTGAGAAGTCACTCAAAATGTGCCCTAATTTTTCTTTCTGCAGCACTAATCATAATTCATATGGCAAAATATACCCCCTCATTTTGTTCCTTTTTAAATTAAATGTTTTAAGAGTTACCACTTTATTCCAATCAAGATGGCTTCAGGTGTGCCATACCTTTGTAATAAGTAGGACTGTTAGCGCTCTAGTTGTTCTTTAGAACACTCTGGGACATTCTGTCATTGGGCTATACTTGGGCTACATCTGGGTGATATTTGGGCTACATTTGGGCTCTTTTGTCTCTGGTGGCCATTTTGGGAGACTGCATGTCAGAATTTTTTAATGAAATAGAAGAGGATTTGAAAAGTCACTCAAAATGTGCCCTAATTTTTCTTTCTGCAGCACTAATAATACCTTCTATTGCATAATATACCCCCTCATTTTGTTCCTTTTTAAATTAAATGTCTTAAGAGTTACCACTTTATTCCCATCACGATGGCTCCAGGTGTGCTATACCTTTGTAATAAGTAGGACTGTTAGCGCTCTAGTTGTTCTTTAGAACACTCTGGGACATTCTGTCATTGGGCTATACTTGGGCTACATCTGGGTGATATTTGGGCTACATTTGGGCTCTTTTGTCTCTGGTGGCCATTTTGGGAGACTGCATGTCAGAATGTTTTAATGAAATAGAAAAGGATTTGAGAAGTCACTCAAAATGTGCCCTAATTTTTCATTCTGCAGCACTAATCATACTTTCTATGGCAAAATATACCCCCTCATGTTGTTTCTTTTTAAATTAAATGTTTTAAGAGTTACCACTTTATTCCAATCAAGATGGCTTCAGGTGTGCCATACCTTTGTAATAAGTAGGACTGTTAGCGCTCTAGTTGTTCTTTAGAACACTCTGGGACATTCTGTCATTGGGCTATACTTGGGCTACATCTGGGTGATATTTGGGCTACATTTGGGCTCTTTTGTCTCTGGTGGCCATTTTGGGAGACTGCATGTCAGAATGTTTTAATGAAATAGAAAAGGATTTGAGAAGTCACTCAAAATGTGCCCTAATTTTTCATTCTGCAGCACTAATCATACTTTCTATGGCAAAATATACCCCCTCATGTTGTTTCTTTTTAAATTAAATGTTTTAAGAGTTACCACTTTATTCCAATCAAGATGGCTTCAGGTGTGCCATACCTTTGTAATAAGTAGGACTGTTAGCGCTCTAGTTGTTCTTTAGAACACTCTAGGAGGCTGCAGTAGAACACAAAGGAATCAACTGACAGTCTCTGTCCTTGTTGGATGTACATGTTTTACTGAGAATGTCAGACTTCATTTTCACATGACTGAGAAAGATAATATGAATTTACAGAAAATATGCTTTCAGTTTAGCTTATAGATCCCCTTCCAAACCACTGTGGGAAAATCATGAGATATTAGTTTTCTTTCAAACAATATTCATGATATCACAGCAGAAGGTTTTTTCACATGGTAAAATCACCTTAGAACCCACCACAATTCCTAAAACGAGTATGGTACCATCAACAAATGATTTATAATGTAACTAAAGTCCTAAAACCCTCTATTAACTACAATGCTTTTTAATGAGGTGCTATCATGTATATTGGTCCCAAGATGGCTGCCAACACTTCTTGGATGAAGTGCTGACAGCCAATCAGATCAGATGTGTGGTTAGGCTCCGCCCAGATATATATATTTTTTTGAACCTAAATTACTCAGAATCCACTGGAGCACATATATTGAGACCTAGCAAAGGCACATCAGGCTAACAGTCCCTACAATTTTGCCAAGTTTCGTGCAAATCCATTCAGCCGTTCGAGCTAAAAGTGAGGCCAACCGCCCTATGGAAATTAACATGGGAAAAATGCGTTTTGGGACCCCCCTTTTTTCTCGGCCCCCCCTTGATGAAACCCCCCCAAATTGTCAGGGGCTGCTCAGAAACAAAATGTTCCATTTTCCTGAAAATTTCAGCCAATTCCGTCCACAAACGCCAAAGTTATTAGACATAGAATTTTCAAAAATCCCATAGAGAAAAAATCCTAACTATATATACCTACTGGCGACCGCCAGTAGGTAATATATATATATATATATATATATATATATATATATATATATATATATATATATATATATATATATATATAT
>NW_028252093.1:0-65633 GCF_964263255.1 Lissotriton vulgaris
AAATATAAACTGCTATTCCCAAAATGCATTTAGGGCCAGCATGAGAACACAAAGCAGCTCTTTTTTATGTTTGAAAGCTTTATTAAGGTAAAATTGGATATTACAATAAGGTGACATTAGCAAATAACAAGAGAAAAGGTTAAATGTTGGGAGAAACCAAACAGAAGTAGCCGATGGCACAATGAAAAAGCAGAGCATTTTGAAGATTTTTTAAGGGGAAGTGGGGGGGGAAGGGGAGGGAGGAAAATAAAAACCATGCTTATATCATAGAAGAATGAATAAAAAGAAAACACAATAAATGTCAGCAATAAAGTACAGTAAATACACAATGTACAGCAAATACCTGAAATAAGAACTATAGAAAAAAGAAAGAAAAACATGAATAAAGCTTAAAATAACTGCAATAGTGAAATTGAAAAACATCATAAACTGCAAGCAGGAGTACATATGCTCAAGGGGGTTTGAAATTATCAGAGGAAAGGGAAGAATATGTCTTTTTGGCGGATTGATCCAAATATAGGGTGAGAGGTAACCAATAGAGTTCAACATTTCGAGAAGGTTTGCAGGAGGACGCAAAGGCAACATCAAGTCTATGTGAATGGCATACTAGATTCCACCAGCAGTTTAGGGACAGAGTATTCAGGGATTTCCAGTTAGAAACAATATGTTGTAATGCAAGGGCCAGCATACGGTCAAAGAGACCATGAGAATGTGGAGGGAGTTCCAAAACTTCTTAAAGGCTACCCAGAAAAACGAAAGAGGTGGAAAAAGGAATAGAGAGGCTAAAGATACGGGAGAGACAAGACCATATCTGAGTCCAAAAAAGGCGTACTGAGGGACAGAGGAAGAAGAGATGTAAAAGATCAGCATTAAGAGCATTACAGGTCCAACAATCAGCCACAGAAGAGGATGTAAAGCGAGAGATAGAAAGAGGAGAAAGGTAAAGTCTGTGATAAAAGAAAAATAGGGACTGAGTAAGAGAGGCAGTACGGGAAATCTTCAAGGACCTGGCCCAGAGCTTGTCCCAAAGAGAAGTTGACCAGGAGTAACCCAAGTCTTTCTCCCAAGATAGTTCCAATTTCGATTTGGGTCGATCCGGATCAGGGGCTGAGAAATATCGATAAATAAGGGAAGCTTTAGGAATAGTAGAAAGAATGGTAAGTAGAGAGGGAGACGAGGCCATTAAATCTCCAGAAGTAAGAGAATAATAACGATCAAGAATGGTTTCCATAAGGATGAAGAATTTCTTTGCAAAAGAAGGAGGGCAATGAAATTGAGATTGGAATTGAGGAAAGGAACAGGGAGATGAACCATCAAAAAGATGACGCACCCAGATGATACCTTTCGATCTCCACGAGGGCCATGCAACAGGTCTATTGTGTACTAAAATGAGTGAGTTGTACCAGATAGGTAGTGATAAGAAGGATTCCTGAGAGACAGAGACAGGGGAAACCAAAGGTCGCAAAAGAGAAGAAGTGTGTTTAAATAGGAGGGGGTTAAGACATGGGGCTTTAGCAGTGAAACAAATTACCTCTTGAAAAGAATAAGGAAGTAATAATTCCTGTTCAACAGAGAGCCAAAGGGGAGAAAAAGGGGAGATCTCCTGTGATAACCAGCGGGCAGCTTGGCGAAGCGAGAAGGACTTATGGTAGAGGCGAAAGTCTGGAAAATTGGTCCCACCATTAAATTTAGACTTACGAAGGGTTAAGAGAGATACACGAGCCTTTTTCTGTTTCCAGAGAAACTTGGACAAAACAGAGTCAATGCGGCGGAAATAGAGAGCTGGGATACGGACTGGGAGCATGGAAAATAAGTAGATTAAGATCGGGGCAATCATCATCTTGATAGAGTCAAGACGACCCCACCAAGAAAGAAATAAAGGGTTCCAAGAGGAAAGTAAAGAATCTATTCTAGAGATGGTCGCATTCATGTTGAGTTGAATAGAAGAGGAGATAGAATTAGAAAAAAGAACACCAAGATATTTTATTTTCTTAGAGTTCCAAGCAAAGCCGGTAGAAGTGAAGAAGTGAGGAAGGCAAAATTTAGTTAGAGGAAGAATTTCTGTTTTATCAGAATTTATTTTATAGCCTGAAACTAAAGAAAATTTTTCAAATTCAATTAATAAAGAGGGAACCGAGGTAACCGGGTCTGAAATGAATAAAAGGATATCATCAGCATAGGCAGATAATTTAAGATGATGATCACCATATGGGAATCCAGAAATGGAGGGGTTATTACGTATAGAGGAGAGGAAGGGCTCAAGCGCTAAAATAAACAAAAGAGGCGATAGAGGACAGCCCTGACGAACGCCACGTTGAAGTGTGAATGGGGAAGTGAGATGACCATTGACAAGAACGGAAGCCTTGGGCATAGAATATATTAAAGAAATATAGGAGATAAATTTAGGACTGAAGCCATGCCATTTCAGGGAAGCCATGAGAAAAGACCAGTCAACCCGGTCAAAGGCTTTCTCAGCATCGACTGAGATGGCTGCAAGGGGAATCGACATCGAGGGAGCCTTACTTAAAACATTAAGGAATAGTCTGGAATTGTCCGAAGTGAGACGGCCCTTAACAAAACCACATTGCTCTTTCCCGATGAGATGTGGCATGAGCGGGTCAAGACGAAGAGCTAATAATTTTGCAAAAATCTTATAGTCCACATTAACTAGAGATATAGGACGATAATTCTTACAGAATTTAGGATCTCTACCTTCTTTAGGAATGAGGCATATGGTAGCATCCTGAAATGAGCCCTGGGCCCGTCCATCAGAACAAAAAGATTGAAAAAGAGAGAGAAGTTTGGGTAAGAGGAGATCAGAAAAGTATAAGTAGAATTCAACTGGAAAGCCATCAGGCCCTGGAGTTTTTCCTTTAGTGAGAGAGGACAAGGCAGTGGATAATTCAGAAATAGTGAGATCAGTATCAATGTCCGAAAAGTTAAGATGGGAAGTATCTGGCTTAGGTAGGTTATCAAAATAAGAATGGAGAAGCTCTGGGGTAGGGGGATTCTCAGGGGAGTATAAAGATTGATAAAAAGAGTGAAATTGCTCCAGAATTTCTGCATTGGTATGTACAAGAACATTAGAAGAAGAATAAATAGAATCTATGTTAGTTCGCTCCTTACGAGATTTTAGATAATTAGCCAGTAATTTACCCGATTTATTGCGACCTCCATAGTATCGTGCACTGCTCCGGAGAAGAAAAGAGGAAGCTGAATCCGTAGTAAGTTTGTTAAAAGCAATTTTAGCCTTAAGAAGTTCAGGGGACATATGATTAGGAGAAGAAGTATAGAATTGATGCTCTAACGACTTAATGTGTGCAAGAGTAGCTTTACGTTTTTGAAGGAACTTCTTCTTCTTTTTAGAGACAAAATCGATAATAAAACCGCGGGCTGTGGCCTTGAAGGAATCCCAAAGAACATGAGGAGGGGTATCAGGTTTAGAATTAAGTTGGAAAAATTCAGAAGTGAAAGAGCGAAAAGAGGAAGAAAAAAGAGGATCAGTAAGAAGGGAAGAATTAAAGCGCCAGCGAGAAGATTTAGGAGTAGAAGGAAGAAGATCAAATACATTGATAATAGGAGCATGATCAGAAATAACAATAGGTTCAATAGAAGAGGATAGAAGGTGTTGGGATAAAGATGAGGATAGAAAAATGTAGTCCAAACGAGAGAAAGAAGCATGCGGGGGAGAGAAAAAGGAAAAGTCTATAATATCTGGGTGAGTGAGTCTCCATGAGTCCACAAGATGTACCTGAGTGATAGCGTCAAGAAACTGTTTATGGGGCTTGTGAGGGGTAAAACGAACAGAGGATTTACGATCCAAAAAAGGATCGATAATCTGATTACAGTCTCCACCTAACAGGAAAGAATCATCTTTGTATTGAACACATTTTGCTGTAATGGAGGGCCAAAAAGAAGTGTCATAGCATGTGGGGCCATAAACGTTGAATACAGTAAGTGGGATAGCATTAATGAGTAATTTAGCTAAGATCCAACGACCCTCATCATCCTTTTCTTCAAGAAGTACTTTACACTTAAGACGTTTATGAATCAAAATAGCAACACCGTTCTTTTTATGAGAAGCAGGAGAAAACAAAACAGTACCAACCCATAATCTCTTTAGCTTTAAAGATTCAATATCTGAAAGATGGGTTTCTTGTATAAGAACAATATCAGGATTGTAAGAGAGATGTGAAAGTACTCTCTGCCGCTTGATAGGGTGGTTAAATCCTTTCACATTCCATGAAACAACTTTGAAGGTGAAGGATTAATAAACTGTTCAAAATTGTAAAATGCAAATATATACTGTACAAGTAATAATTCAAACTTGAAGGAGGTAAAAATTATGAGAACCGTTAAAAAGGTAGAAGGAAGAATAGGAGGAGAAGAAGAAAGAGAAGGGTAAAGGGAAAAGGTTAGGGGAAAGGAAAGAGGGTCAGAAAAAAAGGGAGAAGAAAAGAGAGAAGGCATAGAAGACAGTACAAATCCAAAAGGACAACTGTAATGAACATACCTGAAAGGGGAAGTACACAAAGGGGGAAGTGGGGAAGTGGTGATGCTTTACAAGACGGGTGGACCAGGACCAGGAGCAGAGCCACACCGAGACCTCACGAAAAGGGAACAAAGGATGGAACAAGATGGTGAAGGGGACATCTGATACATATCTGTATGAGGAAAAAGGAGACAATTGTTAACATACGGAACATGTGACACAAAGTAAATAGCCAAAAAGTAGAAATAAAAGTTATGTAGAACACAAGCAAGGAGACACAGGAAGAAAGAAGAGAAGCAAGATGAGAAAATTGAGAAGGCCAAGAGAAGGAGTAGAGAAGAGTACATGAAGTCAGAGGAAAACTACTAGAGAACAACGCATGAAGACAACAAAAACATGTCAGCCACTGTTCGGGGTTGAGGTAGATGCGTCCATACCTTCTTCACTCTGCAAAAAGATGAAGTTGCGTAGTTCTCCAGGACCTTGAAATGACCAAGTCTTATTCCGATAAGTGACTCTGAAGGTACAAGGGTGAAACAAGCCATATCTTGCTCCCAGGGAACGCAAAGAAGGGCGCATTGCTAGAAATTCCTTACGTCTGGAGGCAGTGGCATTAGAAACATCTTGAGATAAGTAGACTCGTTGACCTTGCCAAGTCAGTTGTTTTTTGCTTCTTGCTGCTGAAAGAATCGAGAGAAGATCTGTGAATTTCAAAAATAGAATAATGACTCCACGAGGTTTAGTAGATGCATCCGTTCTTGCGCCTAGTCTATGAGCTCTTTGAATACTGATAGATGTAGAGGGGGGCATGTCCAAAAGTTTCGGTAGGAAGGTGGTGAAGAAAGACACTGGATTATCCCCCTCAAGATTTTCTGGCAAATTGTAGATACGGAGGTTGTTTCTTCTATTGCGATTTTCCAAATCCTCCGTATGCTTTTGTAGAGAGAGGACAGTCTTTTCTAATGCATCAATGCGTTGCGTGTTGGATTGAACCTCAGGAATTTGTAGTTCAACAGAAGAAAGTCGGGCATCCATGGACTCCCATTTGTCCTTCAAAAGCTGCATATCCTTACTTGTCTCTTCGACAAAGGGACGCATTGCCCGCAGCTCCTCCAAAATTTGATCAATAGGAGATGTTGAAGAGTTATCCTCCGGTGTAGGAGAATTTTGTTTAAGACGTTTGCCCGATGGAGCCGGTGGAGAGGGTCTACTGGCAGATGAGTGAGCCGAAGGGGCTTTTTGAGAAGAAGAAGTCGACATTTTTGCAGAGTGAGTCGATTTAGGTGTACCAGTTGAGGGACCCACTGAAGGATGCACAGAGGAAGCAAAGACAAATTGAGGTTTGCGTAATCTCACCATAGAAATTGCTACTGCAGCCAGCAAGTCAGCTCAATGCACTGAAGAGCATAGAAAAGTGCGTTGGCAGTGTCAAGGTAGTCCAAAAATACAGTACTGCGAATAATGCCAATAAGAGAGAAATAATCGCAGAAATAACTTAGCTGAACATGACAGGGTACACCAAAACACCTGTAGCAGGTCCAAAGCATATACTTGAAAAAGTAATATATAGATGCCATAGGACAGAAAGGTGGTATACCATGAAGAGGAGAAAATGAAGTTATCTCCCAGTGGAAGCGCTTGTAAATTTCACAAGAAAGCGCCAATGAATTGAATGGAGAATATGCTGGCAATTTGAAGAGAGAGGGCGTTGAGACTGGCAGTGAGGGAAAGCGAGTCATGAGGCGGTTGAGGCGTAATGAAATGCACAGCACAGCAAACAGTCAGAAAAAAGCCATGAGGAACATTGGTGGCGCACTGGCAATGAGGAGCGCTGAGGTGACAAGGCGTCCGAAGAAAGCGGGTCTCATAGAGGAGACACCTGAGCAAAGACTCCTCAGAAGAGAGAGAGTAAAAACCAAACGTAGCAAAAAGGCACCAAACACGTTAGCTGCTCACCCCCAAGTTCGTTGCTGCTGAGGAACGCATGGTAGCAGAGTTCTTCCTGACGCGTTGTGGAGCGAGGGATCCGGCAGTTCCAGGACACCTAAAATGGCGGCTCCGTGAGGCGCGATATAAACATCGCGGTAGCAGTTGAAGAGCGGCACTCCGAAAGCCGCAAAGTTGCTCCGCGTGTGCCTACGGGGTTCCGACAGAGGAACTCGGCCAGGCGGTGCGAAGGCAGTCCTGTTCACATCGGGAAAAGGGCTACGAGGTGCAGCGGTGCGGCGGAGCTCGGAACCTAGCCGGCCATCTTGCGCGGCACCCAAGCCACGCCCCCCAGCTTCAAAAATTTCTAAAAGCTTTTGTCAGCCAGGCACATATGGCAGAGTATATCTTACATTTCACTGCAAGCCTCGGGAAGAGCCATATCATAACAAACCACCGCTTTCTTTGGTAAAAGGTGGCCCATGCTGGCAGTCTATAAAACACTGTGACCTCCTACATCACTGAGCACAATGCATGTCTTCGAGCAGGCACACAATGGCATCCAGGCAGAGCGCTGTGACGTAACGCAATGTAACAGAATTCAAAACAGATTTTTTAAATGCTTTGCAAACTTTCTCCGTCTTTTTATTCAACGTAGACTTGACTGCTTGAGAAAACCAGAAAACGTACTTTGCAGAAACTAGTCGAGAAAGATTTTCTCTCAATGTATTTAATGCAAAAAATAATATAATAGAAACTATCAAGATAATTTGAAACACACATCACATTAATTTGAGTAGGCGCAAGGTCTAAAGTCAGGTCAAAACAATGGTCGAACTTTTCCCCTCCTCCCCCTCAATTTTAATATTCTCCCACTGCTTGGCGGAATACACTCGTTTGGCATCTGCCAACTTTCTTGGTTACTAACTACACAGCAGCTTGCAGTAATGCAAAGATATCACAGCTGTGTAAAGACCTAGGGCCTCATTTATGAGGCCCCTTGCGCCATCGGAACTTCACTTTTCATGAAGTTCCGAGGCGCAGAAACCAGCGCGGTATTTGTCAGGCAGCAGTACGCCAGTTTTTGTGGCGTACTGCTGCCTGATAAATATCAGTCCCTTTAACGCAGTGTTCTGCGTTAAAGGGGCGTGCAATGGGTGTTGCTGGGGGCGTTCCCAGCAACATCCATGGCCTTTTGACACTGCCCAAGATTTACGAGAAATCGTAACTCTGAAGCAGTGCCAAAAGCTTACGCCTCCCCAGGGGAGGCGTAAGGGAGGCGCAACGGGGAGAAATAGCTTTATTTCTCCTCGTATTTCCTTTTCTATGTGTGCTGCATTCTGCAGCACACATAGAAAGAGGAAAAGCCTCTTGTGATATTTTTGTACAGAAAGGTTTCCCTTCCTGTACAAAAATAATCTTCCCCGCAACGCAGGCACCCTTGCACCATTGTGCAAGGGTGCCTGCGCTGGCGCAGGCAGCCCATTGTGCGCGGCGCAGGGAAAAAGGACAGGAATGCGCCGTATCTTATAGATACGGCGCATTCCTGCCCTTTTCTTTTGCCGTAGGGAAGCGCAGCAGGAAGGCCTGCTGCGCTTCCCTACGGCAAAAAGTCATAAATGAGGCCCCATGAGAGCAATCTCGATAATGCAAATGTATTTTTTACAGCAACATTGTGTCCTTACGATGGTTATTCAAAGAAAACTGTTGCAACTCTCAATTCCTTTAGCTCACAATCCATCCAAATAGTACTGTTCGTAGTCAAATCATTCAGCACAGGGCTGCCCCCACTGACACATCTCTTCTCTAGGATCGTCCCATGGTTCGAGGAAAGGTTTGGAGGGACATATAACAAGTTACTCCATTACTGTGGTGCCGTGACTTGCACAGTTTAAGTTCACCTCTTCAGACAGCTAAACTTTAAAGAGAGTCTGTAACTTTAAATTAAATGAAAGGATACCTTCTGCATGGGCGTGTCTTAAGTGTGTATTGTCCCACATCCAGCCATGCATCTCCACGGTTTTCTCCTTGTGTACTCGCCAGGCAGGCAACTAGAGCCAAATTTCGGAGGGGGGTGGGGCTGAAAAACATTTCGGGGGGGGGGGGGGCTAATTCTTTCCAACCATAGACAGAGTGACTGAAAAGAGGGGTGAAAACACAACAAACGCCTAATTTACAAGTAAATGGTCTTTTAAAGACCTGTTAAGTACTCGGGTGCGGATTCAATTAGATGGTCGCCAGCCCGCGAAGCTGTGTCTGCCTGGGCTGACACACACGACGTGGGGGGCGGGGGGAGGGGGGGGCTGAAGCCCCGTGAGCCCAATGGGTGTTGTGCGCCTGGTACTCGCACTCTTACTCCAAGTATGTTTCCAGCGAGGAGCGCGTGCTAATGAGGATGGACCAATGACATCCGAGTCACCATAATGGTACATTTTAAAGACTTTCGCCAGTTGGGGAGATGTCCCAGCATAAACAACTGAATGTAGGAGACTGCTTATGCATAACCAGGAAACAAACATAAGCAAGCATTTGTAGCACACGGACACCGGGAAAAAGGACGTGAGAGCAAAGCAAATGAGCAGCCTGAGAAGATGTATGGCCCAGAGGGAGATAAGGTGTGCGTGCATGTGGTTGTTGTGAGGGCTTGCAAGAGAGACTCTGGATGCCTGGCTCTGCGAGTTTGGTGCTCAGCCATGGGAAACAAAAGAGAGGAAGGGATTAAGGGTGGGTGCCTGGTGGGAGGAAGACGGAGATAACAGTTATATTGTTCTTTACCATGCTACTTTACGCTCTATGCAATACAATGGATTTATACTATGGTACATTTTGTTGCACTGTGTCTTGTTATCTGCTTGACGTTTGTCAAGTGTGCTGTGCCATAGTGCATTCTGACATTGCATGCTCTGTGATATTTTGTTCTGCTGCCTTATGTAATAGTATTTAGGATGGTTGCACATTTTACGTCGCGGTTTGTGGGATTTCTACCGCATCACGTTACTTTACTTGAGGTTCAGGGCCCATTCAGACCTTGGCCACTTTGCTCAGACACTCGCGTTTCCCATTAGTATGAACCGTGGCGATGTTGTCAGTTCATTTATAGGGATGAAACAGCCACTAGGTGGCGCCAATAACCAATGCTGACACCCTGGGCTGCTCGAAACGCGCATATCTATAACAACAAGTGTAGAGAAACTCAGTCATGGAGAAGGAATCCCCTGCCCTGGGTGTTTATGAACCGGGTTATTGTGTCAACGTATTTGACGTTTAAAGCCTGCAATAAACAGATTTAAAACAGAGGGAAAACTCCTGGCAAATTACAGTGCCCAATGGCATCTGCAGAAAAGGATGGGGCACTCTGGGGTTTAGAGAGGGGAAGGGAGTAGAAGCGACTACGAGAATGTTTCTCATCAGCCATTTGCTTGTAATAAGCTGCACTAGTAGAAGGAGTGATTTTCCCTCAGAATCACAGCCGGCAGCTCTACCTTTTATCTGCCACAGGAAGTGCATTGCAGCTTAAGCTGGAACCGTAAATCACGGTTGTCTGCCTAGGCGGAAAGGACTGAAAATCTGTTTTTCCCCTCACACTTTCTTCCTTTTGCTGTGCATCGTTTTCAAGGAAGGAAAGAGGGGACTGGCGAATACTAGGCAAGCAGTCTGATAAACCAGAAAATTAGACCAAACAATAACTGGATAAGATAGATAGACAGACAGACAGGCAGGGCAACAGGCAGTCACTCAGACCGATTAATCGGTGGTTGGAGTGCATAAAAAAGTATAACAAGAAAGGATCCAGAGTGATTTATAACTGCAGGGAGAGCGGGGGCAACAGGAGAGTCTCCAGTTACAAATGCAGGCTATAGCGTGAGAAATAGATGGCACACTGCAGGCAATTAAAAGGAGTGCAAGCAGAGCGGACTAAAACTGTAGTTAGGCGCCACTGATTCGAGACTACACGGAAGTTAGCAAATGACCAACAGCCAACAGAAAGGGAGATAACAACAACAATAACACAAGTAAGCAAATAGCAAGCGCAAAAACAGATTACATGAAGTTTAAGCCAACATACAGATTACTTTATGTCTCGCCGAGACAGCGCATGCAGTGCCTAAAAAGGAGGCCAACAATGCATTAATGGAATGAAATGCAAAAACAGACTGATTTCAGTGACACATTTTTGCAGTGCCCTGCAACTAGTCTTCTTGTCACACCCCTGCTTTGCAAGTTATCCCCAGTGTTGGGTCCTCCGCTATGGGATCCCTGCCACCAGCCTAAAAACGTGAAAAATAAAATGATAATTTAACCTGTTTATTATCATTTAATTTTTTCTTTGTGGTCTGTGTCTTTGGGGGCAGGGCCATTGGGGTAACAGTGACAGAGGGGGAGTGGTGGGCACTGTTCTCAGTGCGCATGCTGGTTTGGCCGGCTGTCTTTGGACGGCCGTACAAACATGCACATTAAGCTTTGTCCAACCCGTGCGGCGTTGCCAGGTTAAAGACAGCAGGCACAGGCTCCCAGTCTTCCTGAAATCACAAATCGAGGGCGCTAAGGCCTGCAGCCTCTGGATCTGGATTGTCCGCAGGGGAGTCCACCTCCCCGTTCCCTTTCCGTCCCCGCCTATTCATTTTCCAGACAGGTGATGTTGATCCACTATCTAAGGTGAGGAAAACATTTTGAGATGGTTTGTTTTCAAATGTAATTTTCTGACTGCAATACAGAATCATCCTTTACGAAAGGCGATGGCTTTCATTTTTTTGCTTGAATTTGTTTTATTTATTTTTGTAAAGCATAAACAAGGTCAAGGGGTCGATACGTCAGGACCAGTTACAATGCCAAGTATACATCAACATCACATGCAAATCTAATGGATGCAGCATAAGAGCATGGAGTCCATCGCACATAAAAGTGCGATGGACTCCATGTGTCACATGCGCTGATGAACTGACATAGGGTCGAATTCAACGGCTGATGGCATGGACTTCTCAATGCAGTAATGAGCACTTGTGGGTTTCCTACTGCAGGACCTGCAGCATGCGACATTGACAAAAGCGTAAATTCTTGACAAAATCATCAACAAAAAGAAATAGCAAGGAGAAAAAGGGGGGAGACAAAGGTACAAATCGTTCCAACTTGGGTCCCCCCAGCCTCCCCATTCCCAAAAATCTCTCAAATGAATCAGCAGTGTACACATTTCCAATCAGTGAACCTATCAGATCATAATTTGGATGAGGTTTAGCATTGTGAAATTGTCGTCCGTGATTTTTACAAAGTGTTAGAATAGACTTTATATCTGCTTCTCCTACTCTTGCTATGGCATGTCAGATGTCATTCTGGTGCACATTCCCGCTGTCTGACATGGGTCGCATAGCTCTACTCAATAGTTTATTTATTTATTTTTATAAAGTTTTATATAGCCTAAACTTGATCCCGAAGGATATCAGAGCGCTTTACAATTTGAGGCAAAGGTAACAAATCAGAACATTAGTCTAACACGGGGAATCTAATGGGCATTGAATCAACGAGTACAAACATAACAGCTCAATATAACCTGAGTGCACAAGTAGGAATGGACTATGCGATGGAGCATAGAGAGATAAGGGGAGTACATACAATAATCATATACAGGAATAATAACCAGTACCCAAAAAAATAATCAAAACAAGAGTCAAATGGGGAATCTAAAAGGCATTGAATCAAATGTTAAACCTCTAACAGATCATTTAGTGGTAGATTTGAGTGTCGTGCGCATAGAGATGGTAGTGGATCCCTGATTTGCTTGATGGTCCTACCTCGGCTGCTCTATATTTTCACTAATCCACCCCTGTATGTCACACCTCCCTTTTTTCGCTCTCTTGAGGGAACCATAATAGAGTTCATCTGTAACAAGTCTCGCTGTATGATGGAACTATCAAAACTGTATTTGCATACAGATCAAGGGTGGGTGCACTACCAAACATGAAACAGTACTATTTTGCCTCTCAGCTCCTATGGGTGGCTAGCTGGGAGGCGGGTTGCAGCTCCCAGACACTGTCACATTGTCGCCGAACTGGGAAAAACTGGAGTTTAACCCAGCGGCGCCAGGGGCACGCCTAAGATCTTCGAGTTCACCTGTCTTGGTATACAGAGACACGGAATACTTCTGGATGGCATCAGAGACCAAGTTTATTAGCTGCAGCTAGTAACAGTGATCCTAGAAATACATCACGGTGTAAATTCTCAGGAGACTGCTCATTTTACTAGGGCGAGACGTCTCCTCTTATACCCAATATTCACATTATAAATGTACACCCACTGCACAAAATTCTAGCCAGTAAGGTACATTTTCAAACAAAGTATCACAGAACAAAAACTCAATTTACAGTATCCCAACCCAAAAGTTAATTATTAAGAATGTCCCAAATTCAATCTCCACAAGCCGGAGAAACCTATAATTGAAAGCATAACCCATGTAATGAAGAAACATAAAAAAGAAACAGTAACAGATGCTGAACAAGATAAGGCATGTGCAAGGAAACTAAAAGTTAACGATGTCCTGAACATTGATTGGCAATCTCAGACAAAGATCGATCAGGGAAATTAGCTTTGCGAGGTCAGATTCAGGTGACGAGGTCAGATTCTTACAGTTCATTTCAGAGTCAAAAAGAAACCTAGTTAATGTATACATGAACTAAGAAGGCCAGGGGGCGTGGCTTGGATGCCGATAGGGATGGCAGCGTGAGCCTGTAGCTCCGTGCCCGATCCCGCAATTTCTCCTGATAAACCTCGCCTGCACGCCGCTTGCAGCGCGGGCGGTCTGCATGATACCCCAGGGGCAGCGGAGGAGCATCCTTTTGAAGAATTGGAAGGCCGAATGGTGTAATTAGAACCGATTTCGGAGCAGGAGGTGCTGCGTTCTGATTGTAAGATGGCGGCAGCCCCGAGCGGAGGAGACTGAACAACGAGGCGCGACGGACCGCGGCCGGAAAATGCTGCAGGAACCCATCTGAAGGAGTGAGCGGAGTACGGCCTTGGTCAACGGATGAGGCTGCGGAAAAGTTCGCTCTCCGCCACTTTACAGAAATACGATCGAGGCGCAGATCCCCACTGCCTAAGATGGCAACCGTGTGAGGAAGACCTCGCTTCCTGAACGCGGCCCGGGACGATCATTGCCGCTGGTAGTCCGACCACAGCGAGCCGTGGGGACCTGTGAAGAGGCGCACAACGAGGATGGAGCGTTCACTGGAGTGAATAGTACCGGAATCCGACCTCGAGGCTGACTGATAGCACTGTGTAAGAGCCCCGACAGGATATCGCTCCATGCACAAGACAACAGATCACGGAGGCGATAGCGGAGCTGCATGAAAGCGAACCCGGGCGGGCTTCCCCGGTGGGTCTGTACACTGGATCAGCACAGAGCAACACTCCGCACAGACCACGAATAAAGCTCGACATGCTTTGTCTGCTAGATTTGGTGTGAACTATTGGCTTCTCCAATTTATTATATTGGGGCCTCTTCAACTCTATTGTCAAGGGAACCTGGTGAGCCCGCACGGCGGACGAAGACAGGCTGTGCGAAAGAAGGCTCTTAAGCCACTAGGTGCTTACAGAAGTACTGTCGGGTGTGATCGCTGCCCGCCCGGAGTGAGAGACAACGGATACTGATCGGCCATTTTTAACACGGTAGTGAGGCCCTCAGGTTGAGGACAAACTGAACCCCGAGAGAGGCAGCCACTGCTCGGAAGGAATACTGAGACTGTTGTGTGGAGGAATAAAGTACGAGGGGGCCGCTTTTTATCTGCGGATGGACGTAGGAACCGAGAACTCCCCTGGAAGCAAAACCGAAACGGCGTTCTCGGAGATCAAGATGGCCGCCAGCGGTCGCAAACTGAAAATGAAACAGGGGCATGATCAGGCGAAAAGGCCTGAAACGGATAGCAGGACCCATATCGACTCGGAAGGCTCACTGCAGGAACAGCGACTGAATAAAAAACTAGATGGCATACTGGAGGCAATTGCTGCGACCAAGGAGTCCCTGCATCAAGATATAGCGCAGGTTGCCACGGGACTGGGTATCTTGAGGGTGGATCATGCTAAACTAATGGATAGAGTGAAGGAAAATGAGCTACTGCTTCAGGAACTCAAACCGTAGGTGGTGACCGCAGAGCACAAACTGACAGATATCCTTAGTCGCCTGATGACGCTGGAGAAGCGGGCGGAGGTTGCCGAAAGCCGAAATAGGAGGAACAACGTGAGGGTAGTAGGCCTGCCGGAAAAAGTTGAGGGGGATGACGCGGTAGCCTACCTGGAGAACTGGTTCAAAACAGTCGTGGCCCCAGAGGGTCTCTCCCTGTTCTTTTCCCTGGAACGGGCACACAGGGTCCCTGCCCGCCCACCTTTGCAGGGTCGCCCACCCAGACCTATGGTGGTGAAGATTTTGCATTTCAGAAACAGAGACCTGTTGATACAAAGGGCACGCTCAACAGGCCCCTTCCAGGTGGACAATAGTTCGGTCACGGTTTTTCCCGTCTACACGCAGGAGGTCCAAAAACGTAGGGCCTCCTATTTGGCAGTGAAAAAAGAACTGAGGGATGAGGGCATACAATATTCCTTGCTCTTCCCTGCCAAGTTGCGAGTGATCCTGGATGGGACGACCCACTTCTTTCAGACTCCCGACGAGGTGTGGTCATGGCTTGAGTTATATCGTGATGGTACGGACCGCAGACATAAGGGAGAGGAGAGGCAAAAACCTATCCAGGTGCGAAAGTCCCAACGCATCCGCAAACGGAATAAACTTAAGAGAGCGATGCGGGACGATCAGATGGCGGCGGACAGAAAAGGAGCTTTGGCTGCAACGGCGATCATCACGGGCTCGCACCAGGAGGGGCAATCAATTGGTTCGGACTCTGAAGAGGAAGGAGGAAAATCTGGAGGAGACATTTCGGACGTTGACAGCTCTGAGGGGCCGGCGGTCACCCCACAGACGGCAGATGGACTCTTTAATGAATGACATTTAGGGTGAGGACCATACTCCTTAATCCTGCTGGTGCAGATTGCCCTGGTGCTCTGCGGAATGGCAGGTATTGTGTTGCAACACTGCATGGGATCGCGGGCTTGGGGCGAGGGCCTTGCCTGTCCCCGGTTGGCTCTGAATCACCCTCTCGTTGCCCTTAAGGCCGTCTGTAGTGACGACTACAGAGTAGTAGAATGTGTGTTTTGTTACAGGTTTGGATGGGGGCTGATGTTGTGTTATTATGTCCTGTTTTGGGGAGAGGGGTTGGGGGAGTTTTCGGGGGTGTTTTGAGTTGGGGGTTTTGCTGCAATGATGTGGGTAGCTGAGTAACACTGCTGGGATGGGGGGGATGGCTGCAATGGGGACGTTACCTAATCTGAAATGCCTTACATGGAATGTCCGTGGACTTTGAACAATGTCAAGACGATACAAGGTGCACGCTTATCTGGTAAGGCGTGGTATTCAAATAGCACTGTTGCAAGAGACTCACTTGACCAAGCAGGAATGTACTGCACTGCAGAGGAGGTGGCATGGCCAGGTGTTTGGCACATCGTACTCAGCATTTGCCAGGGGGGTGTTGATATGGGTGAGAGCAGGGGTCCCTTTTCAGGCCACAAAGCAGCTGGTGGACCCTGAGGGTCGATTCGTAGCGGTGGAGGGAAGGTTGTATGGTTGTGATGTGGTCTTGTGTAGTCTGTACGCCCCCAATGCTGATCAAGCCCGCTTTTTTGATAGATTGACAGGTTCGCTGGCACACTTTTTAGCGGGCCCCATCATACTGGGAGGTGACTTCAATTCGCTCACTGATGTCTTACTGGATAGATCACACCCACCGTTAGCCGACTCCCCAGTGCGCAGGTTAGCCACACACAGGAAAGACTGGCAGGAGAGGTGGGGCCTTATTGATGTATGGAGGGAACAACATCCTGATCTTAGGGACTACTCCTTCTTCTCGGCGTTACATGCATTACACATTAGGATAGACTCCATCTTGTGTAGTGGCCCCCTGGCTGCCATGATAGCTCACACAGAGTACCTGGCTAGGACCATTTCGGACCATAATCCACTACTGATGACGGTACAGTGGCAGCGAACGAGGTCGGCGGTCCCAACATGGAGACTGCGGCCTGATACATTGGAGGACCTGGTGTTCAGTGAAACGGTCCACCAGGGCATTGAGCGCTATTTTGGTGAGAATGAGGGTTCAGTTGCCATGAGATCTATTGAATGGGATGCGATGAAGGTGGTGGTAAGAGGTATCTGCATGGGCAGGTTTTCGAATGAAAGGGGTTGTGGTCGATTTGGAGAAGGCGGAATGTGTGTTGAGAGATCTGGAGCGGCGTAGGCCTGAGCGACTGGATTTACAGGATCGGCTGCTAGAGGTGAAGGAACTGGTAGCAACAGAAACAGAGCGACTGTGGTGCTATGATTATAAGTTGTATACCATCAAGGTGCATGCGGAAAGGGATAAGGTGGGAACCCTACTAGCTAAACTTGCCAATCCGGAACCTAGAGGTTGCCAGATCATGAGCATAACGACGGAGACAGGAGCAGTAGTCTACTCGCAAGAAGCAGTTTTGACTCTCTTCCTGTCGTACTATACGACTCTATATGAAAGTCGGCTAGAGGTAGACGTCTCTACCATTGGCGACTACCTGGAGAGGGTCCATATCCCAGTGCTGGATGACGCTACTGCGAAGGACCTGGGCGGTCCCATAACGATGGCGGAGATTCGGGGGCCATCAAGCAGATGGCTAGAAATAAGGCACCGGGAGTGGATGGCCTACCGATTGAATTTTATGTGAAATATATAGATATTCTGGCGCCCAGGCTACTAGCGGTATACTCTGAAGCCATGAAACTGGGGCGTCTACCCCAATCGATGAGGGAAGCCCTGGTAGTACCGCTGCTGAAACCTGGTAGGGAGGCCTCAGACGTGACGTCGTATAGACTCCTATCTATGCTGGGGATTACAAGATTTTGAGTCGCATTTTGGCCACCAGACTACTGCCACACATGACCATGATGGTCCACAAGGACAAAGCGGGGGTTATTCCTACTAGGAACACTGCTATAAACATCCGTCGACTGGTCCGCTTACTAGACGGCACTTGGGAAACGCATCACAAACCAGCAGTTCTATCTGTGGATATCGAAAAGGCATTCAATAGCTTAGAGTGGATATACCTTGACAGGGTGCTAGAGAAGTTTGGTCTAGGGGGCAGATTCGGACGCTGGACGAGAGTTCTTTACTCATCTGCTACGGCCAGGGTGCGACTGGGGTCTGTTATATCCTCCGCCTACCCAGTGTGTAGAGGAACGAGGCAGGGATGCTCGCTATCTCCCCTGTTGTTTGCGATAGCAATGGAACCACTGGCAGCGCAGGCGAGAACAGGGGCGCTATACAATGGGATTGACCACGGTGGGGAGTTTCATCACATATCACTATACGCAGACGATCTGTTGCTGTACCTAGAGGATACGGAAAGTGCACTAGAAGGGGCGGTGGAGATGTTGGCGAACTTTGGTAGGCTGTCGGGCCTCAAGGTGAACTGGAATAAAACCTGCGTGTTTCCTTTGCGAGTGGATACGCCGTATCCCCCTCTTACAGTGGATGTGGTCTGGGAGGGTACTTGCTTTACCTATCTAGGAGTCCGTATTTACCACGATGTCACGACTCTGCTAGAAGGAAATATAGGGCGCTGCATCAGTGCTCTGAGAGGGTGCATGTCCTTCTGGGCCTCCCTGTCTTTATCGGTGCAAGGCCGGGTGGCCCTACTGAAAATGGTGGCCTTGCCGAGGCTGCTCTATTACTTTCGTACCTTACCGGTGTGGGTTCCCCAGCGGATCTTTAAAGAACTGAGGACGATGGTCATTGACTTTCTCTGGGGGCACGGGAGGCGCAGGGTGGCATTGAATACTCTGATGAGACCCAAACTGGAGGGGGGGATGGCGGTTCCCGATTTTGAATTGTATTACCTAGCAGCACAATTACAGATCTTAACGCAAAACATTGCGAAATAATTTAGGGGCCCAGACCAGGACCGGGGAACCGGTATCCAGAGGCACATCCTATCATATATAATTATGCAACAGAAATTGGAACTGAGAGGCTTATCCATGGAGGAGAGAACCCTACGGTTGTGCTGGCACAGGAGCTTGAAGAGGGCAAAGGCAACTAAGCCATATGCGCCGGAGATTCCCCATGGGATGCTGACAGCATTACCACATGGAGGCGATTGGTCCCCACTATCGGAATGGGAAGATCTGGGTTTACAGGTGGTGGGAGACTTATATATTGATGGGATGCTGGTCCCCTTCAGGGTATTACAAGATCAGTTTGGTCTCCCGGATGGGAGCTACCTTTTACACGCAGCAGTGGTCGCGGAAATACAGAAACACTGGAAAGGGGGGCTGGCGGAACCAGACACGACCATGGCCTGTCAATATGTGGTGATGGCTGCAGGAACGTTCAAAGCGGTTACCTGCCTCCACTCTAGAATGCTACATGAGGGACTAGAACCACTAACCACACTGAAAGAGAAATGGAAGGTGAGCATAGGCAAACCAATCCCAGACACGGTCTGGGGACACATCCTGAAGAGGACATGGAAGGGTTGTAGAAATGCCCGCTTCCAGCAGGTGCACTTCTTTGTACTACATAGAGCCTATCTGACCCCGGGAGAGATCAGACGGTACTTCCGAGTACAAGATGCAGCGTGCCCGAGGTGCCTAGCACCTGAGGTAGAGCTTGATCACTTATTATGGGGTTGCCTGAAGTTAGGGACGTATTGGCCTGAGGTGGGAGAGCTTCTGAATACAGTTACGGACCGTGAAGTGGAGTTTGATATGGCGACTTGCCTACTGCTTTGGTTCCCTCACACGACTAGAACGAAAATTACAAGTAAATTTATTGATCTAGGACTCATATTGGCCGAGAGAGAGATTACCTGGCACTGGAAATCCAAGGAGGGCCCATCGGTTAGAAGATGGATGAATGAGCTGCTGAAATGGTCCAAATGTGAAAGTGTGATTCGATTACGGCAGGCTGCTATGACTGCCAACGATAAGAGCTTGGAGATGGCGAGGGCTTGGGATGCAGTGGTGCAGGCTCTGAAAGACTACATGACAGAGGATGAAGAGTAGTGACATCTGGAGGGGAGGGATCCATGGGGCTTGCAAAAACGTATACACATAACCATCACGTACCGACCTCCTGAGTCAGTACCCACAATTACAACCCACATCAGCAGCAGTTGGGGGAAGGAAGGGGAAGGGGGAGAGTTTTTAGGGATCCGCAGAAATGACAGGAGGGGGTGCCCGCAGACAGGCATTGGGGTTACCACTGGAGGGAGGGATGTCTGGGCCACAACACTTTGGATACACAGGGATTGGTTACCGATGGCCCCCAGAACACACCACCACGGGAGGGTACTGGAAGGGACCATATGTGCAGGCACTGATGCTACTGGTATCTCCCGTAATGGGGGGCCAACCATAATTGACGGTGAATTGGGGGGGGGGAGTTTGGAGGGCAAAAATGCAGATACTACATTGTGTTGTTGACCAGACATCTCTATGAGATGGCCACCATGACGTCTTTGCTGGACAATACGAATACGCCGCCCAACCTCCGGGATGTGGGCTGAAGGGCTGTGTGCAATTTTATTGACAAGAATGTGCCTTAGAATGTCTAGAGTGAGAAGGTTGACCTATCTTGCTGTCTTGTTTCTAATTCTGCAATAAAAACAGATTTAAAAAAAAAAAATGAACTAAGAAGGCCAGGCCACTTTGCTCGCCAGGCTATCTTCACAGGCCTACGTGAGGGCAACACAAAATGGTGACGCAGAACAAAATGGAGTCAGACTCGAGAATTACAAAACCTCAACTGGACCCTCTCGGCGATACTCAGACTTTTTCACCCCTGCACAAATGAAAAACAACAGGAGCCACTGCTACTCAAGGTCGAGTATCGGTGACATCGTCAAAGCCTGTACCTCACACGATCCTCAATCCCATATGCACCAGCACTACCCTTGCTAGGCACACCTAGGAATTGTAACATCAACTCCGAAATAGAACTCTGGAAGGGAAATAGATGAACTGAAAAGTCATGTTTATAATAAATAACAAATAATGAATATTAAGGATCTCTGGCAGAAGAGCGATTCCAACAATATTGAGGGACATAAATATTGATTACAAAAATATCATTTCCCTCTCATTATAATGGTGAGTCCTCAAATACTGAAAAAATATATTGTTTTACACTAATATCGTTTAAAAAAAATATGTAATTTTTTAATTCTTATATAGTTTCAAATAGTACATCTAAAATATTTTCACGTATACCATTAATATACATTAAGTACATGTGACATTTAATATTATATATAAATATATACTTATATTAACATGCAAACATAAATATATATGTGTGTGTTTATTTTATACGTACATATATCTAATAAAACACTATTAAAAATATATATTTATTATTATATTATATATATATGCGTCTCCAACAGGAGACTTTGATTTATATGTGGCCTCCTAGCTGCGGTAGATGCACCACCTAGAAATTTAGGGCCACGGAGCTCCGAAACACAGAGTCTCAATGTGGAGGCATCCATGGAGGATTGACAAGCCGGATGTGCGAGTGGAGGCCCGTTGGTGGGCTTGAAATGTCTCAGACAGCGACACATTAGTGAAGCACACACTACCAGACCCACAAACCAATGAGGACTCAGTTGAGTCGCCTATTGGAGGACTCATATTTTTAAGTGGAAGGTGTGGCCTCTATGCCAAAATGACTGTCGCGCCTCTGAAGAGTGCAATGAGCATGAAACGCATCAGGCGTGAATCGTCAGGCATACTGTAAATTGGATCCACCCACCAATCTGGCTTTTAGCTCTTGAAGGTTGCTGCAGCGGATGTCAGAGTGCGTCTCCAACAGGTGGGAACCTTGGAGCTTTGATTTATACACGGCCTCCCAGCCACAGAAGATGCACCACCCGAAAATTTGGGGCCACGGAGCTCCGAATTACAGAGTCTCAATGTGGAGGCATCCATGGAGGATTGACAAGCCGGATGGGCAAGTGGAGGCCCATTGGTGGGCTTGAAACGTCTCAGACAGCAGCACATAACTGATGCACACACTACCGGACCCACAAACCCACGCAGACTCATTTGAGATGCCCATTGAAGGGCTCACATTTTTAGGTAGGAGGTGTGGCCTCCATGCCAAAATGACTGTCACGCCTCTGAAGAGTGCAATGAGCACGAAACGAGTCAGGAGTGAATCAACAGGCATGCTGTAAACTGGATCCGCCCCCCGATCCAGCTTTTACCTCTTGAAGGATGCGGCAGTGGATGTCAGAGTGCGTCTCCAACAGATGGGAACTTTGGATCTTTGATTTATACGCGGCCACCCATCCGCGGAAGATGCACCACCCAGAAATATGGGGCCAGGGAGCTCCGAATCACGGAGTCTCAATGTGGAGGCATCCATGGAGGATTGACAAGCCAGATGTGCGAGTGGGCTTGAAACGTCTCAGACAGTGGCACATAATTGAGGCACACAGTACCAGACCCACAAACCACTGAGGACTCATTTGAGTCGCCCATTGGAGGGCTCATATTTTTAAGTGGGAGGTGTGGCCTCTATGCCAAAATGACTGTTGAGCCTCTGAAGAGTGCAATGAGCACGAAACGCGTCAGGCGTGAATCGACAGGCTTGCTGTAAACTGGATCTGCCCGCTGATCCGGCTTTTACCTCTAGAAGGTTGCTGCAGTGGATGTCAGAGTGCGTCTCCAACAGGTGGGAACCTTGGAGCTTTGATTTATACACGGCCTCCCAGCCACAGGAGATGCACCACCCGAAAATTTGGGGCCACAGAGCTCCGAATCACGGTCTCAATGTGGAGGCATCCATGGAGGATTGACAAGCCGGATGTGCAAGTGGAGGCCCATTGGTGGGCTTGAAACGTCTCAGACAGCAGCACATATCTGATGCACACACTACCGGACCCACAAACCCACGCAGACTCATTTGAGACGCCCATTGAAGGGCTCACATTTTTAAGTGGGAGGTGTGGCCTCTATGCCAAAATGACTGTCACGCCTCTGAAGAGTGCAATGAGCACAAAACAAGTCAGGCGTGAATCGACAGGCATGCTGTAAACTGGATCCGCCCCCCGATCCAGCTTTTACCTCTTGAAGGATGCGGCATTGGATGTCAGAGTGCGCCTCCAACAGATGGGAACTTTGGATCTTTGATTTATACGTGGCCTCCCAGCTGCGGAAGATGCACCCCCCAGAAATTTGGGGCCAGGGAGCTCCAAATCACGGAGTCTCAATGTGGAGGCATCCATGGAGGATTGACAAGCCAGATGTGCGAGTGGGCTTGAAACGTCTCAGACAGTGGCACATAATTGAGGCACACAGTACCAGACCCACAAACCAATGAGGACTCATTTGGGTCGCCCATTGGAGGGCTCATATTTTTAAGTGGGAGGTGTGGCCTCCATGCCAAAATGACTGTTGCGCCTCTGAAGAGTGCAATGAGCACGAAAAGTGTCAGGCATGAATCGACAGGCATGCTGTAAATTGGATCTGCCCGCCGATCCGGCTTTTACCTTTAGAAGGTTGCTGCAGTGGATGTCAGAGTGCGTCTCCAACAGGTGGGAACTTTAGAGCTTTGATTTATATGCAACCTCCAAGCCGCGGGTGATGCACCACCCGGAAATTTGGGGCCACGGAGCTCCGAATCACAGAGTCTCAATGTGAAGGCATCCATTGAGGATTTACAAGCGGATGTGCGACTGGAGGCCCATTGATGGGCTTGAAACGTCTCAGACAGCGGCACATAAGTGAGGCACACACTACCAGACCCACAAACCAACGCAGACTCCTTTCAGTCGCCCATTGGAGGGCTCATATTTTTAAGGTGGAGGTGTGGCCTCTATGCCAAAATGACTGTCGGCCTCTGAAGAGTGCAATGAGCACAAAACGCGTCAGGCGTGAATCGATAGGCATGCTGTAAACTGGATCCTCCCACCGATCCGGCTTTTACCTCTTGAAGGTTGCTGCAGTGGATGTCAGACTGCGTCTCCAACAGGTTGGAACCTTGGAGCTTTGATATATATATATAGTTTTAGGACACCCCCGCGCCGCACGGCCACCAGCTGCGGCGTGTGCCTCCCCGTCCTCTCAGCCTCGCTGCCTCGCTGCCCCGGCTGCCGGCGAGTGACCACGCCCCCTGCATCTCGCAGCGCGATCCGTGGTCGCCCGACCTGCCCCTGCTGGTTATATCTTGGTCTTGACCATGCTTAAGGTTCTGTACTGCCTGGTTGTTGTATTTTGTATTTTATTTCTGTTTTTCTGCTGTTTTAAACCCCCTTCGTCATCCCTCCCCGCTCCCCGCTCCCCGCTTCCCGCCACCGCCGCTAAACCCCGCCCATTTTCTCTTCTGTACCCTCCCCGCTCCCGCCTCCCAGCTGCTCCGCCCCCCCGCGCACTTGGCCATATATGGCGACCGTGCGACGCGGGTGAGTGTGACCTAGTTTTAGGACACCCCCGCGCCGCACGGCCACCAGCTGCGGCGTGTGCCTCCCCGTCCTCTCAGCCTCGCTGCCTCGCTGCCCCGGCTGCCGGCGAGTGACCACGCCCCCTGCATCTCGCAGCGCGATCCGTGGTCGCCCGACCTGCCCCTGCTGGTTATATCTTGGTCTTGACCTTGCTTAAGGTTCTGTACTGCCTGGTTGTTGTATTTTGTATTTTATTTCTGTTTTTCTGCTGTTTTAAACCCCCTTCGTCATCCCTCCCCGCTCCCCGCTCCCCGCTTCCCGCCACCGCCGCTAAACCCCGCCCATTTTCTCTTCTGTACCCTCCCCGCTCCCGCCTCCCAGCTGCTCCGCCCCCCCCGCGCACTTGGCCATATATGGCGACCGTGCGACGCGGGTGAGTGTGACCTAGTTTTAGAACACCCCCGCGCCGCACGGCCACCAGCTGCGGCGTGTGCCTCCCCGTCCTCTCAGCCTCGCTGCCTCGCTGCCCCGGCTGCCGGCGAGTGACCACACCCCCTGCATCTCGCAGCGCGATCCGTGGTCGCCCGACCTGCCCCTGCTGGTTATATCTTGGTCTTGACCTTGCTTAAGGTTCTGTACTGCCTGGTTGTTGTATTTTGTATTTTATTTCTGTTTTTCTGCTGTTTTAAACCCCCTTCGTCATCCCTCCCCGCTCCCCGCTCCCCGCTTCCCGCCACAGCTGCTAAACTCCGCCCATTTTCTCTTCTGTACCCTCCCCGCTCCCGCCTCCCAGCTGCTCCGCCCCCCCCGCGCACTTCGCCATTTATGGCGACTGTGCGAACGCGCAGCGGTCACACGCAGCGGGCGCGCCGATTGTGCGCCGAAGGCGCGCCAAAGGTAAGCCCGTCTACGCCCGTCCGCGCCTGGACCGCGCCCAGTGCCAGGACCCCTGGTCCACGAGGACCCCGACCGACCCGCCTGATGTACACCGCCGCCTCCCTCATCGCACTCAACACCGGCCGAGTCCCGGGATGCTGCAGAGCCACCCCACGACGCGTCCACAGACCCTTCAGCTGCAACACCTGCAAGTTCACCTGCATCCGGACCTGCCCGACACCAGGACCTGCACCCGCCAAGCCGAACACCAGCAGCAACCACCTCAAGTGCATCCTGCTCAACACCCGCTCCGTCCACAGACACGCCATCGAACTCTGGAACCTCCTAGACGCCACAGCCCCTGACGTTGCCTTCATCACGGAGACCTGGATGAACGCCTCCTCAGCGCCCGACATCGCCATCGCCATCCCAGAAGGCTACAAGGTCACCCGGAGGGACCGCAACGCCAACCAGGTGGGAGGAGGCATCGCCATCATCCACAGGAACACCATCCTCATCACGACCAGCACCGACAACACCCCACCCTCCGCCGAACACCTGCATTTCCAGATCCACACCGACCCGAATATCACCCTCAGAGGCACCCTGATCTACCGACCTCCGGGACCACGCACTCAATTCAGCGAGGACATCGCCGACTTCGTCAGCCCGCACGCCCTCCCCTCCGCTGACTACATCCTCCTGGGGGACTTCAACTTCCACCTGGAGAACAACAACGACTACAACACCAGCACCCTGCTCGACAACCTCGCCAACCTTGGACTCAAGCAGCTGGTGCCCACCCCCACCCACCTCGCCGGACACACACTCGACGCCATCTTCTCATCCAGCAAAGACATCGCCTTCAGCCACGCCACAGAACTCGACTGGACGGACCACAGATGCATCCACTTCACCTTCAGAAGAACGACGATCCACCACCACCACCAACAGGTTGCTCGAAGAAGCTGGACCAAGATCACAGCAGACCAGCTCGCCGCCTCCCTGAGCCAGCACCCTCCGGCCAGTTCAGCAAACCCCAGCCAGGCCGCCGACAACCTCACAAAGTGGATCAGCAACTGCGCCGACGAACTCGCCCCTCTGAGGATCCCGCCCAGCAGACCCGGCAACAAGAGAGCCCCATGGTTCACCGACGAACTCAAGAGCTCCAAGAAGAACTGCCGAGCCCTCGAGAAAGCCTGGAGAAAGGAACCCACGCCGGACAACAGGACCACCCTGAAGCTCGCCACCCGGAAACACCACCAACTGATCCGCACCGCCAAGAAAACGGCTTTCAAGAACCGACTGGACAACAACGCACACAACTGCAAGGAACTCTTCAACATCGTGAAAGAGCTCTCCAACCCCAACGCCGGAAACAACGACATCACCCCATCACAAGACCTCTGCAACTCCCTCGCCTCCTACTTCCACAACAAGATCGCGGACATCATACACAACAGCTTCAGCACCCAACCGACGCACGCCACGACCGCAGCAACGCCACCCACCACCACCCTCCGCGCCTGGACCCCGGTCAACACCGAAGACACCGTCCGCATGATGAACTCCGTCCACTCCGGATCTCCGACCGACCCCTGCCCTCACCACGTCTTCAACAAAGCCGACGCTGTCATCGCACCCCACCTGCGGGACATCATCAACACCTCATTCGACACCGCCACCTTCCCCGAGAGCTGGAAGCACGCCGAACTCAGCGCTCTACTCAAGAAACCTACAGCAGACCCCACCGAACTCAAGAATTACCGCCCCATCTCTCTACTCCCGTTTCCAGCCAAAGTCATCGAAAAGACCGTCAACAAACAGCTGGCCGCCTTCCTCGAGACGAATGGATCCCTCGACCCATCACAGTCCGGATTCTGTGCCAACCACAGCACCGAGATAGCCCTCATCGCCGCAACTGACGACATCCGAGCCCTGATGGACAACGGAGAAACAGCAGCCCTCATCCTCCTAGACCTCTCCGCGGCCTTCGACACGGTCTGCCACCGCACCCTAGTGCAGCGCCTCAGCAACGTTGGAATCCAGGAGAAGGCACTAGAATGGATCGTCTCCTTCCTCGACGGAAGAACACAAAGAGTCCGCCTACCACCGTACAAGTCAGAGGCCACCGAAGTCATCTGCGGCGTCCCTCAAGGATCCTCGCTGAGCCCTACTCTCTTCAACGTCTACATGAGCCCCCTCGCGGCCATCGCACGCCAACACAACGTCAACATAATCTCCTACGCCGACAACACCCAGCTGATCCTCTCCCTGACCAACGACCCCGCCGCCGCCAGAGCCAACCTGCACGAAGGGATGAAAGAGGTAGCCGAGTGGATGACGACGAGCCGCCTGAAACTGAACTCAGATAAGACGGAGGTCCTCATCCTGGGCTCCTCGCCCTCCGCCTGGTACGACTCCTGGTGGCCCCCCGCCCTGGGCACCGCACCCAAACCGACGGACCACGCACGCAACCTGGGGTTCATCCTGGACTCCTCCCTCTCCATGACCAGGCAAGTCAACGCCGTCTCCTCGTCGTGCTTCAACATCCTGCGCATGCTGCGGAAGATCTTCTGGTGGATCCCCACTGAGACCAGGAAGACCGTCACCCAGGCCCTCGTCACCAGCCGACTGGACTACGGCAACGCACTCTACGCCGGAACCACCGCCAAAATCCAGAAGAGACTCCAGCGCATCCAGAACGCCTCAGCCAGACTCATCCTCGACATCCCACGACACAGCCACATCTCCGGACACCTTAGAGACCTACACTGGCTCCCGGTCAACAAGAGAATCACCTTCCGCCTCCTTACCCATGCACACAAAGCTCTCCACGATCAAGGCCCGAGCTACCTCAACAACCGCATCAACTTCTACGCTCCCAAACGCCACCTCCGATCTTCCAGCCACGCCCTCGCCGCCGTCCCACGCATCCGCAGAGCCACCACAGGAGGAAGGTCCTTCTCCTACCTGGCCGCCAAGACCTGGAACTCCCTCCCGGCCGACCTGCGCCTGACCCAAGACCACCTCTCCTTCAGGAAGAAGCTCAAGACCTGGCTGTTCGAGCAGTAGCGGCACCCCCCACCCCCCAAGCGCCTCGAGACCCTACGGGTAGGTAGTGCGCTCTATAAATATCTTTGATTGATTGATATATATATATATATATATATATATATATATATATATATATATATATATATATATATATATATATATATATATATATCCAACACGTGACTCCTCTGATCTCTCGGTGTTTCAGCAACCACGCAGCACACCAGCAAACAGGAAGGAGACGGACCACAGCACATCAGCAGAGTTGTTTTATTGAACAACAGAAAGCAGCTACGCGTTTCTGGCAAGTTGTGCCCTTGTTCACGCTGCAACTAGTACATCGAACTCAATGCTTTTTTATATGCTAATTACACATAGTGACCAACCCCTCACAGTGACATAGTGAGTTATGTGACTTTATAGAAATAAACAACATACTTCCACAGTAAAGTGACAGTGTATCCAATGGAACATTTACCAAAAGACAGAAAAACATCACTGGTTAAATCCAGATATCGCTATACATGATTCATAAATTCTCACCGGTTAAATCCACTTATGACATTCATGTATCTCATAGAACCTATGTATAATAGAAAAAATTCCCTTACTTAAAAAACAGATAAACATCTGTTTAGTAATAAACAATAACAGGGAAATTCTAATATCTACAATTTAGGCGTATGGGTATATCCGTCAATGTACTAGCAGTCGTATGGAAAAGTGCTAAGTGAGTAAAGTGCAACATTTGTAAAAAGTGCATGAGAAAGAAAAGCTGAACCAGCTAAAGTGCAATACCAGTCATTATATCAAGTACGATAAGCAAATATGTATTGACAGATGTATAAATAGTGGGTTATTGATTACCCTATCATTTCATGTGTATATGTCACGTACTTTAATAATAATAAATAGTATAAATAGTTAAAATGGAAGGAACCTAGAACCATATACAAAATCTGGGTTTAAGATAATCATATGTCGATATATAATGACCTTTCAATTTCATAGGTCTACCTATACATAATTCTACATCTCATATTTACAACCCACATTAATTTACATATGCTTATTTACAAAGTTCACCTCCATTGTCCTATTGATTAATCATATATGTACAAGAGTAGAAAAATCGGAAAATAGAAAAATAGAAAAACAGTAGCAAAACAGTATCAAAATCGTATCAACATCTGTAAAAAGGTGGAAAAGTAGAAAATTACAAAAGTACAAAAGTGCAAAACTCCTCATATAAATACATATGTATAAATGTCTCAGCATCCAAAGTGATCCCTCAGCCCTGTGGGCGCGCTCTGCAGTGTGTGCTCTGCCCAGGGGTCGGATTCTGACCCAGGTAATTTTTTGAAACAAAGGAGGCGGCACAATCAGGAATCGATTAAAGCCTTATTTATTACAAGACTTCACCCCACCAACGCGTTTCGGCCTCACTCGGCCTTGCTCACGGTACATATGTATAAATGTATACAACATAGATCAATATATACACATAAATACATATATATCAAAATTTCAAATAATTCATTACGGATTCCAATCATTCCAAATTTACAGATCAGTAGAAAAAGTATATACGGCCATATATACAATCTAGGTGACAAAAATGAGCAGACCCAAACTCAACCTCAAAATAGGGAACCTAACTAAGAGGGAGAAAGATAGTGGGGATGGGTCTGTGTTTATCAACAGGAAGTGTACAGCGACAGGAATTTGATATGGTTATAAGAAGTGATGTAACTCATCTATATTATTCAAACCATTAGGCCAGCGTGTATCGAGCTCCAATATCATCTTAGTTTCTAGCTGTCTTAATCGTGACTCCCTATCCCCTCCTCTGGTCATAGGTGGCACGGACCCTATTACAAAATACTTCAAGCACGAGAGATCTTTGTTGTGCACTCTTTTGAAGTGGCGTGCCACCGGGTAGGCAGGGTCACTGTGTAAAATAGCGCGCAAATGCTGCAAAATCCTGACATGCACCTGCAGCTTGGTACTACCCACGTATTGTAAGCCGCAGGTACATGTCAGGACATACACAGCGAAATCCGTTTTACAGTTGAAGTTGCCCAAGATCTTTCTGGGTTCAGTAGAAAATGGAGTCAAATATTGGGATGTATTTACTCCAAATCTACATGCGCGACAGCTAGAACATTTGAAAAAACCCCTCGAAGGTTTTAACCAGGGGGTTTTTGCTTTTAATTCAGGAGCCGGCTTGTCCAACACAGATCCCATACTTTTAGCCCGTCTAAAGGTAATAGTGGGATTGGCTGGTAACCTAGTGTTTAATATGTGGTCACTCAGCACTATAGGCCAATTCTTTTTAAAGATTGCTTTCAATTTCCTGTCCTCACTGCTGAAGGCTGTTATCATTCTAGGAACATCATGTAGAGTATCAAGTGCAATACTAGTCTCTGGCTCGGGTTGTCGGGAAGGGAACAAACTCTCTCTGGGTCTCAATTTGGATTTTTCGACCGCTTCCTTCATATATTTATATATATATATATATATATATATATATATATATATATATATATATATATGAACCACGTGACTCCTCCGGATCTCTCGGTGTCTCTCGCGCACATGCAGCACACCAGCAAACAGGAAGGAGACGGACCACGTCACATCAGCATAGATGTTGTTTTATTCGGTACAACAGAAAGCAGCTACGCGTTTCTGGCAAGGTATGCCCTTGTTCACGCTATATATATATATATATATATATACACATATTCACTGAAAAAACCATAGGTTTCACACCAGTTATAGTTACCTGGAAATTTTAGTGACATAAAACCATTGAAATTCCACGTTATAGTTAGTTTGACTCACTATAACTTGCGCGCCTGCAATGCACTGCTGATGACGTCACATATTACATCACTCATGACATGGTCAGTGACATCACTCATGACATGACACCATCCAGTGAATGTGTGTCTTTCTGAAAAATAAATATGTTTTATATATGTATATGTAAAGGTCGATGGAAGAATAAATGTTTAAATAAGTGTCTTAATGGATGTTTTAAAAAAAATGGATTGGTTAACTGGCTTATAATTTCCAGGTAACTATAACTGGTGTGAAACCTATGGTTTTTTCAGTGAATTTAATAGGTTTTTTAAATGCAAATTCCTAACTATAACTGGTGTGAAACCTATGTTTTTTTCAGTGAATTTAATAGGTTTTTTAAATGCTAATTCCTAACTATAACTGGTGTGAAACCTATGTTTTTTTCAGTGAATTTCATAGGTTTTTTTAAATGCTAATTCCTAACTATAAGTCTCACTTTATAAGTAAGACTGTTAACGCTCTAGTTGTTCTTTAGAACACTCTGGTACATTCTATCATTGGGCTATAGTTGGGCTACATATGGCTGATATTTGGGCTACATTTATTTTTTTTGTCTCTGGTGGCCATCTTTGGGCTACATTGGGCTACATTGGGCTACATTTGGGCTACATTTGCGCTCTAACATATATATAGCCCAATGTAGCACAATATATATTTTTTTGAAAGTTAATTTTCGTAAAAACCACTTGAGTATAGCAAAGGCACATCGGGCTAGCAGTCCCTACAATTTTTCCCATTTTTAAAAAAAAAAATTATAAAAAATTTTTTTTTTTGCCTTGGAGCGCTCCCGGTGCGCGCCCCGGTGAGCGCCACCGAGAGCGTACTCGTTTGAAGCGCCCCGGTGCGCGAACCGGGAAGCGTCCCGTTAGCGCCAATGTCGCGAACGAAAACAGGATCGTGACGTATCGCGTAGCCGCGTCCGCGTGATACGCACGGCATAAACGCACCCGGAAGCATTCGACGCGCTTACGCGACGCGCCCCTGGGCGCGCCCCGGGACGCGCCCCGGGGCGCGTAGCGTAAGCGCGTCGGGTCATGTGACCTGAAAATAACACTTTTGATTGGTTCACAACAGTTTTGTTTTCCAAATGAAGAAAGACCCCACCTTATTTCCTCATTTTCACTTTGTTGTTTGAGTGAAGAAGACTGTGAGAAATGGCTTCAGTAGTAGCAGCTGCAGGTGCATCTGGACCACCACCACCTCAACCACCACCACAAAGACCACCACAAGACCACATTGGTGGTCATGAAGAAGAGGAGGACGAAGAGGAGCAGGAGGAGAGGCAATATCTGCCTGAGGACACTCCCCCATACAAACCTAAAGAACATTTTATTTGTGAGTTTTTCAAAATGCCAAGGGGTGCCAAAAAAGTAAATGCAGCAACGGTGACTTGCCTCATCTGTGACCAAGAACTGTCAAGAGGGAACCCAAACAGGAAATATTCGTTTGGGAACCACACGATGATAAGGCACATGCAGAGGAAGCACCCAAACAATTATTCAAGAGCAGAAGTCAGGCAACTGACCAAGAACCCTCCTCATCCTTCAACTTCAGGCACCTCCAACCAACCCACTCCATCGGGTGCAGAGGCTAGGGAGATGGTCCCTAATGTTCAAACCAAGTTTTCCAAATTTAAATTTGTTTGCATATTGCAACAAAACTATATCTTATGGTGAGCAGAGCATCACTTTACTTAATCGAGCTGCAGACAACCATCACTGCAGCAAGCAACCTTAATTTTTTTCTATTTTTTTGCTCCAGTTGAGCTGTTTGCAATTCCCTGTCTTTTGTTTCACCCCAGAAAAACTACAAAAAAAAATATAAAATTGTTCTGAAAATCCCCCCCAAAAAAGGTTCCAAAAAACAAAAAAAAATATAAAACAACAAAAACAAAAAAAAACAGTTCTTTTCAGAACTACCTCCCATTTATATAAAATGACTTACATTTTTAAACTCTGCCATTCTCTTTTCTCCCTGGTGCGCTCCCCGGTGCGCGTACCGGGCACTCCCTCCGCGCAAATCGACATTTTTAAAAAAAAAAATTTGCCCAGCGGGACCCTTTTATAGCCCCCACATCAAACCTAGGGGTCAGGGGGGTCTACCCTGCCCCCTTATGGTCAATTCCCCCTTTGTTTTGGCCACCTCTTGTGTCTCAATCCTACAGAGACACAAGATGGCAGCCGCTCCGGACTGTTTCGTATGTTTACAGACACCCAAGAACCAATCAGCTTTCTGCGCGCAAGCCGCGTGTCGCGCCCGGAGCGCGAACCGGAGCGCGAACCGGGGCGCGCTTATAGATATATATATTTTTTTGAACCTAAATTACTCAAAATCCACTGTAGCACATATCTTGTGACATAGCAAAGGCACATTGGGCTACCAGTCCCTACAATTTTGCCAAATTTGGTGTAAATCCATTCAGCCGTTCGGGCTTAAAGTGAGGTCGACCGCCCTATGGAAATTAACATGGGGAAAAAGCGTTTTGGGACCCTCTTTTATCTCGGCCCCCGCTTGACGCATCCCCCCCAAACTTTCAGGGAAGGACCGGAGCTCGACGAGGCCATTTTGAGGAAATTTTCAGGCAGATTTGTCAACCGGCGCCAAAGTTATTCCAAATAGAATTTTGAGATTTAACATTGAAAAAAATCCTAACTATAACTACCTACTGGCCCGCCAATTTGAGGAACACCATCTCTCTAATAACTCCTTACTGAGATATTTCATAATTGAACAAGTTTTACTGTACAAAAGCGGGGGAGACAGAACCCTCCTCTTGTGGAAGAGAGAATCATGGCACATCATTGACTTACAAACGAGGAATCCGTGGGGTCACAACCAGGATGAGGAACTGATTATACATTTACGATTATGTATTTACAGGAAGAGTAGGGGGCCTAAGATCATCTTTTCTGTTGATTGTCAATCTTTTAGGCACCATGTATGCATAGACTATCATGGCAATAAAATGTATTTATCTTTGCTAGTGTTTTACATAGTGTAAAATTTATTAGTTTTCACTTTTACCAAATTTTAATCTTTTGTATTTTTCCATCTTTTCACAGGAGGAAAGGAAGGGACCTACTGACACCTGTATGGATCTGTACAGGTCACCTACCCTTTTATTTATCACTAAGAGGAATCGGCACAGTGCACGTTGGAATATAAGATTCTTTTTCACTTTTGTATTATACACTATTATTTGCACAGGACATTATGTGATTTATCTGCACATAGCACATATTAGGAGAGCGAGATCCTAGGTTTCCAGGGCTGGGGACTCTCAACACCTCCCTTAGTGGTTATATGCAGGATATTGGAGGTGTCTGTCTACAGGAATTTGCAGCTTAGTTGTAGATGGATGTACACATCCAGCCGAGCCTGGCACACAACATGGTTCTCCATGCATAGGATATCTGGAATAACAATGAGTATGGCCACTAGGGCACGAGGAATGTTTATACAACCGATACATATCTGATTACTATATACTATAACTCCTGGGTTAGAAGCATTAGGCTCAGCGACATTTGAGAGAATCAGATTACTAAATGTTAAGCCTGTTTCCAAGCCGTAATCTAGTGCAACTGCACACCTACTTTTTACTCGAATCGTAATTGTGTGACCAGTACAGATTTGACATAGATATTTTTCCAATGTGGGTTAATTTGATAATAATATTGTTTACATAAATTCTTTCTTTAACCTGTAGTTGCTGCTTTCAACTGTATAATTGTGAAGTAACAGTACTACTGTGTTTGTAAGATGTCACTAGAGCGCATACATTATTCCACACTTATGTACAGACAGACTCCTAGGTTTTACCACAGGCCATCCATCTTGGTACCCGACCGATATTTCATTACTGGCAATATTAATGTAATTATTTGTAGTTGAGCCAACCAGGTTAATTTGATACAATGTAAATTTACATTGGCATGCATTCTAATATTATGTGTTAATATTATGGCTATTGACATGCAATTGTTGTATATGTAGACTGTGATATACTCCAATACAAAATGGATGCTGTTCTACTTCCTAGGCGTTTCACTCATATGTTCAACACAAGTGTATGACCCAGTGGACTCCCATGGTGTTGCTTCCTTGAGGCACTCCACATCTTTTCCTCACATTTTTTTTCTCACATCTGTCGTGATTACTTCTTTTTATTCATACACTACACCACACAATAGAATGTAGGTCAGGAAACAGAATATTCAAATTGAACAGGGATTCATGACGAGGGACAGAGTAAATATACTAACTGCCCATATAGCACGCCAAAGAGAGGGTGCTATAACAGACATTGAAATCCACACAAAACTGTTCAAAAAACAGCGTCAGGTCATACAGTTGTGTTGAATTCGTGAATGGGGGCTTGAGCTGACCGCTAGAACCCCTGTAGCTCCTTGTTGAAGATAGTTTCAATCACATGACCATGAAGATAGTCCTTTGGCTATGTTTTTGTACTACTAATGTGGTGATGTTAACCAGATTCCATTGTGTGAGCAAGGGGAAGACGTTCCCCGAAATGCGTAACTGGGAATAAATCTAAGTCTTTCGTAATATCCCGAGAGAGCATGATTACTTGGTTCATGATGCAAAACTTTAACCCGTTAAGCTTCAATGTGACATGCTCCATCAACCACGGGCCAATTGGGGCGGAAGAAGCAATGTAGTGCACTATATATATATATATATATATATATATATATATATATATATATAGTATTAACGAATTAAACAGAAAATAGTAAAAATATCAAAAAATTAAATAACTGTCAAAAAACAAGATTATACAAAAAAAGTACATATACATACAAATACAAAATTAAATTAAGCAAATAAAAAAATACTACTTCTATATATATTTAAACAATATTGAACAATATTCAAATAAAGTAATACATATACTATACCAACTCCACACTGTGCAACAGTAGGCAAAGCGTTGGACATGTGAGGGGTAATATTTACTATTCCCACTCTAGTCTGTGCTACAGTAGGGAAAGCGTTTGAATACGGAGGGCGTAACATTTACTATTACCACTCCAGTCTGTGCAATAGTAATAATAGCAATAGCAATAATATACACAATTTTGGCAATATTGTGCTCCTGA
Organism: Lissotriton vulgaris; assembly: GCF_964263255.1. Classification (NCBI taxonomy): domain Eukaryota; kingdom Metazoa; phylum Chordata; class Amphibia; order Caudata; family Salamandridae; genus Lissotriton; species Lissotriton vulgaris. Next base: position 35,854 of record NW_028252093.1, read on the forward strand.
AAGGGTACTCCTCGTACAAATCAGCCTCCGGATTGCCCTGTAACTCTGCCTGCAACACAAATGAATACATTAATACATTCACTTCACTAACCCAGCCCTCACGCCGGAATGCAGGGTAAGCGGTTGGGAGGGTGACAGCGTGTCTAGTGGGTGATAAAGAGGATGGCCAGTGGGTGGGGGCAGGTCTAAATACCTGTCCCCAGCCGACTGTGCACCAGAAATGGTGCTGTAGAGGCACCAGACACAAAGGAGGGGACTCCCTGAGGAGCACTAGGGGGTCGCGCTCTTAAGGGGCTTACTGTGTGCGGCGCTGGCCGCCGCATGGTGCCGATATCAGCAACACCCCTTCTCAACAGTAATTAGTTGCACTGCGCAAAATAAACAGTCCACACAAGATTTTGTTGGAGAAAGTTTGCTGCAGGTTTATTACATTCAAGGAGTATGCCAACTTGGTGGGTTAACTTACGGATGATCCAAGGGCAGGCAGCGGTGACTAACCTAAGCTGCCCTGCCCACCTGATGAGCAAAACTGCACCATGGCCAATCCAATTGGTGCTACCTTTTATGTGGGAGCTATCCCCTTTACATATAATAAACCACCAGTCCATACCTTTAAATCACATCTTTTTGGGGGGCAAAGCCCAACCAGGCAAGCCCCCGGTTGCTCAGGCTTACAACCGTCCGAAAGACCAGCGGGACACCTTCACTTTCAACTAGGGTCCTACCATAAAGACTCCTGGGATTTTGGCATAATGCACCCTTATTGTGCTCCTGAAAGGGTACCCCTCGTATCAATCAGCCTCCAGATCACCCTGTAACTCCGCCAAAGTCCTGGATGTAGATACCGTCATATCCGGGGGCCCACCACTGTGGCAGGCTCCATAACCTCCTGCAACGTGTAGGTACCAGTCCTTCTATCTGGACAATTCCCATCTGCCTGTGACAGGTTACCAGTCCGTTCACCTGGAAAATTCCCATCTACCTCTGACAGGTTAACAGTCCGCAGGTGTTCCCCGTCCCTATCGGGTAAACCTTGTGGCATATGCACTCAAGAGATCACACCTTATTTAGCAAGCACGCTTATTTGCTTTTGAATAAAGTAGAATCAATCCCTCCTGCTGGTGGGCTTGTGCATGGCATATTTACCCCATAGTGGGCAAGTTTGATGACCTCCACTTAAAATAGGAACTACTGTCCTCTGATTTAACCACAGCTTTATAAACCCATCCATAGGCATGTTCGATGGCCTGCCTGGAATTAAAACTGCTCTCTACTTTACCCGCATTACAGGGTGAAATCCCTATGGTGCACTGTGCCAATACAGGCCTACTTGTTGGGTGTTGGTGGGTTGGCATTACCAATCACTGCCCAGTCACTGATTTCAGAATATGCTTTAAAATGTATTGGAGTTCGCCTCCTAGGCCAACAGTGTATTTGGTAACAAGTTATTGTTTGTAGCCAACACCATACCCTTATCTCTGCCAGCTGGCCTCCTCCTGTAGAGGGGTACCACACCGGCCAGAATTCTTACCCAAACGGGAATACAAGACTACCGCTCTTAGTAACCATGGTTATGTCTGATTTAATCTTTGTCAAAAAAGGGAGATTCCCTTTGGGCACATTAATCAGAACAAAATGACATGACGTACAACAACATTACAGGCAGACTCAGAGCAATACAATGGTAAACCAAATTCTGAAACAACAAATAAATTCCAAATGCACAGTTTTATTTTATAATTAAAAATGGAGTTAAAAAACAGATTAAAAAGTATGTCAATCAAGCGAAAACAGACAATATATGGAAACAAATTATACTCTAAAGTTCATCACATAAGTTCCTAAAGCTAAACCAAGGGAGATACTCAAAAAGGTATATTCAGCGTCAGTCAGAATACTCCTTTAATTATAAAGTGGATTCTCTCCCCCAATCCTCAACGCGTTTCGACGGGCCAAATATCATACAGCCGTCTTCCTCAGGAAAAATATTAGCTGTCTTCCCCAGATAACTTAAAATGAGGCGTTATAAAAATATAGGGGATAGATATCTCCCTTCTTTCTGATAGGACATACTTCCTGTTGCTAGCAGTCTTTTATAGGTCGTATTGCCAAGTCTTATTTGTATTACACGATCCTATTGATGGATGCTATGCATAGTCACTTCAGCGAGTAGATATATCTATCTCTTCATAATATTTCAATCTAACAAGGTCAGATTATCCTGCTTACATGCGGTAAATGGGTTCCGATTTGTTAGAATTCGAAACAAGGGCACCGATTAAAACTTTTTTAACAAGCCAGCTCAGACTTAAATGGGGATGCCTTCATCTTCCCAGTCTTTAGCAAATGCTGCTTCTTCTGGAATAGACCGATACGATTCCCGCGTGTAATCTCCGTGGTGTTCAATAGACAACCATTGTATTGCTCTGAGTCTGCCTGTAATGTTGTTGTACGTCATGTCATTTTGTTCTGATTAATGTGCCCAAAGGGAATCTCTTTTTTGACAAAGTCAATAGTTGGTACCCCATCCCTTTGGTAGAGGGTCCCTCTCTCTTTTATTAGAGATATGTCTGATTTAATCCATTGTGCACTGCGTGCGTTATGTGCCTTACATTTAGGGTTGACTAAGGCCTTGTTTACCCTCGTACATGATTATTCCCAAAATGGGGGTTCAAACTGATAACCGTTTACTGCACCAGCACTGAAAATTCTCCTGCTCCCTCCAGATTTGGATGCACGCTGCGTTCTCGTAACTAATACTTGCCTTTTCTTGAATAATAGACATGCCAGATGTTCTCTTTCACATTGTAGCCTTTTAGTGCTTTCACACCTTGTTTCCCCAAATTTTGGGAGAGCAGCACACTTGTTAGATGACAGCTTCCACAACCAGCCTAGCTACTATTGCTATCATGGTGGAGAATGTGTAGCTTAACTGAAGCAACCTGTCGCATGCCCTTGGTTCCAGAGTGCACATAGTTTGTGCTTAACCAGCTATAGACCTAGTTCACTTCGTTATCCCCGGAATTAATTGCTCCCCACAGAATTAAAGCAGCTGGGTTCGGCTTACCTTCTAGTCACCTTGTGATTCATACTGGAACATTTATACTCCCATAGCCAGAGAGTCTTGCATATTATTAAAAAGCAATAGCAATAGGGGAGATGCTAGAGCAGTCGACCTCGAAGCTGGGGAACTGGGTTCGAGTCTCAGCAACAACACTCAACATCCTGTGATTCTGGGCAAATCACTTCATTTCCCCATGCCTAACAAAAATGAATGTGTCCTTGTGTAACGAAACTGGTGCTCATGTGAAGTGCACTGATACCCGATGTGTCGGGTCTAGTTTGTAGCATATAAAACTACCAAAAAAATAAATAAATAGCAGGGAAATCAGTGGGTCTTCATAAAAGGAACATTTGCAATTCCCACTCCAGTCTTTGTAACAGTAGGCAAAGCACTGGACTTCAGAGGGGTTATCTTTACTAATACCACTCTAATCTGGGCAACAGTAGAGAAAGTGTTGGAGCTCAGATGGGTTAAACTCACTGTACCCACTCCAATCTGAGCAATTGTAGGGAAAACATTGGACTTCAGGGGGTAAAATTTACTATTCCCACTCCAGTCTGTGAAACAGTAGAGAAAGCATTGGAGTTCAGAAGGGTACAATTTACTATTCCCACTCCAGTCTGTGCAGCAGTAAGGAAAGCGTTGGTCTTCGGGGGGGTGGGGGGAGGGGGGAAATTTACTATTCCCACTCCAGTCAATGTAACAGTAGGGAAATTGTTGGACTTCAGAGTGGTAACATTTACTATTCCCACTCCAGTCTGTAAAGCAGTAGGGAAAGCATTGGACTTCGGAGGCGTATAATTTACTATACCCACTCCAGTCTATGTAGCAGTAATGAAAGTTCTTCACTTCAAACACATACCATATATTAAACGTAACTCTAATAAGGTGATGAAAATAGAAAACTCTTAATATAAACTTTATTAGTTAGCCCAAAACATTATATATTAAAAAAAACTATGTAACCATGAGTTGAATTTTTAACTAATTAATAATTATCAATTAAAACAAATTGACTATTATTTATTACTTAATTAACTTAGCACACTATAGTCTCACAAATCTAACAGCCAACACTTAAAATATAGCCAAAATAAATATATGTAACACCATTAACAGAATGAATAGCTAATTAAATATCAATTAATATGTAATCATTAATTAATTATGCATTAATTAATCATGTTTTATTAATCAATGTATTACTTAATAATTATCTTCCCACCCTATAACCCTTCAAACCCACCAACCTGCATCTAACAAACAACTCAAAAATATAATCTCTTACAAAATTCACATAATAATAATCAATGTAATCAATGAAATGATTATTAACAGATTGTTCATTCATTGTTAATTATTAGTTACTCAAATAACTTCCCACCCTATACCTCTACAACTCCAGCAACCTATAATTATTTCACAATTCACATAATCAATAGTAAATTACAATTAATTATTTATTAATTATATTTCCCACCCTACAGACCTAGTAACCTACTATGACAATATAAATTACTATTATAGTATATTACAAATGATAAATCATTTAACATTACAAACTATATTTTAAAACATTATTAACAATTAACACACAATGATAACCCATAAAAATTATAAATAAACCAACACACATACAAATAATTCGAAAATTATATTTTTGACAACCATATTATTGAAAACGATATTTACAACAACGATATTCTTGAAAACAACATTTCTTACCTAAAAAATCAATATTCTTGACAACAATATTTCTGTATCATAGTATTGTTGCGTCATGATATTCTCAACTCAATATTTTGGCCAAACCCTACTATAAGCCCTGCTAAATGATGCCCCACTTACCTGGTGTTTATTCTAATGCCGAACACTTTGCCACTGGATTCAAGCAAGCCGGGCTGAAGAAGGCTGAAATGCCAGAAACCGGTCCTCGGTAGCTTGTTTCCGGTCTAGGGAAGGCATGGCTTGGCAGTTCGGGCTGGACTGTTCCCATGAGGCACAGGGTCAGACTGATTTGCATATGGCCATGTCTGAACTGGGGTGCTAGAGTGGGCTAAAGAACAGTGATGGATTAAACCCAGGTCAGTTGACTGGGGGTGAGTGCTTGTATTGTCAACGCTCCGTCCATCATTTCCTTTGGTTTTTCTTTGTTCGCCCTAACTTGGCAGGGTATGCTCAGACGTGAGTCCCTTGCTCACTTTGCCACTGGATTCAAGCAAGCCGGGCTGAAGAGGGCTGAAATGCCAGAAACCGGTCCTCGGTAGCTTGTTTCCGGTCCAGGGAAGGCATGGCTTGGCAGTTCGGGCTGGACTGTTCCCATGAGGTACAGGGTCAGACTGATTTGCATATGGCCATGTCTGAACTGGGGTGGCAGAGTGGGCTAAAGAACGGTGATGGATTAAACCCAGATCAGTTAACTGGGGGTGAGTGCTTGTATTGTCAACGCTCCGTCCATCATTTCCTTTGGTTTTTGTTTATTCTAATGCTACAACATTGGAGAGTGATTTAGCATCAAACAACCTTATACCTTCTGAGGGCTGCCAACAGAAGCAAGAATAGGCGATCAATCCTGCTAGACTGTGCACACAAGCTTTTTTTAAAGCACCGAAGAATGTTTGGTCCTACCTTTTGCTAATCCCTGTGTTTCTGCTTTGTACTGTGGCTAGGGACTTGTGAGTTGAGTAGGCCAGAATCCTAGTATACTGTTGTGTATAAAAGGGGGAAAGGAAACCAAAGGGGAGAGGATGTAGCCTAACGACTAGGGCAGTCGATCTGAAATCTGGGGAACCAGGTTCGAGTCTCGGCATTGACTCTCAACATCCTGTGATTATGGGCAAATCACTTAATCTCCCTATGTCTAACAAAAATGAATGTGTCTTTGTGTAACTGAACTGGTGCTCATGTAAAGCGCTCTAATACCTGATACCATTGGGTCAAGTTTGCGCTCTATAAAACTTCTACAACAAAAAAAGGCAAAGTAAACTAAAATTTGAACAAACGAAGGCTTTCAAAATGCCTGACATTGCGGTCTCGGATCAAAATCTTTGAGACCCAACAAACAATGTGTCACAAGAGGAGAGAGGCACCAGACTTATCCCGTTGGAGATGAAAATAAATACATTTGGGGACACATTGATAACCTTACAACACAGATAGATCAGCCAAATGAACAGTTTGACATCGCAGACTGGACATAGCTGTGTGCCAAATAACTGAAGTAGAAGATTAGGCTGCGACAACTACTGACGGTCAAACACATGGCAAAAGCATTCAGTTTGCTCAGAATCTGAGGACTGCTCCTGGCAGAACAATACTAGAAGTGTTGTACTTGATAAGTCAAAGTCTATATGAAAGCTTGAGACATTCATTAGGACTATCTTATCTGGCCAAACGTTTCCAAATTATTTGCGGTAGAGCGAGCACACTGGACTCTGATGCTGACACCGCTGTCTGGTGTACCTCCAACAGAAGTAGTCACGACATGGGTAAACTACTGAAGGCATGATGTGTGCTTTATACTTGCCAGGGAGAAAGGCCCACTGCAAAATCAAGGTTTGCTGATTGCACTCTGCTCTGACTTCACTACTGCAGTGTAGACTTCCCTACAAGCATTTGGGTCATTTAGGAAACAACTTAGAACGTGAAACAAGGTCTATCTGTCAAAGTTACAATTATCCAAAGCAATAAGAGCATATTTTTTATAGATGCTGAAGAAGCTGCCAAGTTTGCAGGGGAAAATAAGAAATGATCTGACAAGATGAGGGTGGAGATACCGCATATTAGTTTTGTGTCCATTTTGGATTCATAGACGTTAAAATGACCTGGATTATGTTAAACTATTGTTCCTTTTGGCTCTTGAATTTGCAGAATCGAAGAATAGATAGTCTTGGTCCTGCAAGCTTTTAAGGGCCTGATTACAAGTTTGACGGTCCGATGGACCGCCAAACATGTGTTGGCGGTGCAGCTACCGCCACCCAAGTAGTCCGGCTGGCATATTCCAAGTTTTGCAGTAGGACCACCACAGAACCGCTGAAACTGCCAGGGATCCGTGATTCGTTGATGGTGTTACAGCAGTGTGAGGCCACAATATGCTGGTGGTGGTGCTGCTGCACCTCCAAGCATATTACGAGTTTCCCCTCACTGTGATCCTTTTCATGGCAGTGAGCCCACCATGAAAAGGGTGGTGGAGAGACCCCCCTGTTGCCTCTGTGCTTGGGGTGTATTCAGGGGGCCACATGGTGTAACCCCTGTCTGTATGCTCCCCTGTTTCTGCACAGACCGAAATGCACAATGCTGTGCATTTCAGTCCATGCAGGAATGGGCTGCAGCGCTCCGACAGCAGTGCCTTTCTAAGGCTTTCCTATGAGCCTTAGAAACATACCATCGTGGGACCACCGCCGCAGACTACTCGACCTATAATCGAGTTGGAATACAGCGGATGGGCTGACTATAGGTTTGACGGTCTTTAATCTTCAAAACTGTTGATCTTAAATTGATGAAAACCCACTTTAATTCATGGCAGGCAATCTAGTATTTATAGGAGTCCAGTTTGACACTAACCTCCCTAGTAAATGTTTATACCTCAAATTAAGATTTGCATGAATTTCTTCATGGACTACTAGGTATATACAGACTGAAGGCCAGGCATAGCCAAATTTGGATGTTGGATACAAAAGTAGACAAATGCAGTGTTATTCTCAGGCCTCCAATTGCATTCGACTGAGCCATGTCAAGTATCATTTCAGCGATGGGGTTGAGAGATGCATAAGGCAAGGCAAAAACATGTGTTTTCCTATTTCTCATTGTTTCATGGCACTATGTCTCAATTAGATTATTAGTTGATCCCTGAGAGACTGGCCACTGGAATTTCAAGCACACTATCTGATCACTCCCCAGTCTTTCTTGAACTGAGCATCATTAGAGGTTGCCCTATGAGATTTTTGAAGATTTTCCACTAAGAAACTTCTAAACTCTGTTTTTAGAAATGAAATGTGATCATTCATTGAGGATTTCTTTATTATTAATCTAAGATCAGTTTCTATAATTCACAATTTATAGAAGTCCTTTAAAGTGTGTATGCATGTATATATATATATATTCTTTTTTTTTCTCACCAAAGTGCTCTAAGCATCTGAGAGGCACACAACAGTCCTCCACCCTCCGGGCTTCAATTAAAACATGCTTTGCCGCTCCACACAATTTCATCTGCCCGACGCGTTACGGGGACACGCCCGCTTCCTCATGGGCTGCTATTGGAGAGTACTCGAATTGCACCTTCACTGTTAAATGACTTTTTATTCAAACCAAGCCCCCAGGAGGGCGTGTGCTAAGTGCATAGTCCAACTGTGGTTTCTGGCACTTGTGGTTCGTGAAGATGCCGGTTATTTATATCCTTTTAGTAAGGTCGAGTGTTCTCACAAAATTACTGCACTGTCATTAAAATCCTTCAGTAGGCTGTGTTGCGGCGCAGCACATTGGTAAACAAGGAGTCCTGTGGAGCGGCAAAGCATGTTTTAATTGAAGCCCGGAGGGCGGAGGACTGTTGTGTGCCTCTCAGATGCTTAGGGCACTTTGGTGGTCACACACTGACGAAGGCAGAACGCCGAAACGCGTCTGTGTGCACCCCCTCGCTGAATAAAAACTTGCGTGTTGAAACTCCACCCTCGAGTGCTGTCTGTTCTTCTAGGAGCTTGGAAGGATTTGAGCGTCACATATATATATATATATATATATCAATCCTCAGAGAAAAGCTCCTTCCAAGATACTGGGACCCAGGAGCGGTGGCGCACACTCCGGCGGAGCGTGTCAGTAATCACAATCCAAATCTCTTTCCACAAAAAGTTAGTGCGCTCTCAGGAAATGAGTCAAATAACAAGAGTAAGTTGAACACAGGTTTAATCCACACAACGCGTTTCGCCTTGCAGCTTGTTCACGTGTAGACGTGTCAGAGATCAAACCACATTGATAAAGTTATGTGTGAACATCAAGGAAGGACCGATGGATATACTAGAATGGCAGCCATCTTAGAGTGGTATGATTATCTTACTGAGGAATACTCGATAAACAATTCAAAGAGTAGCACGTAATAAACAAAGTATATACACTGTTAACTCTCAGTTAAACAGAAGAATATCTGCAAGATATTATTCAAATTGTGACTGTTATCAACTGGGAGAGAGAGTTACATGTCAACCACTAATGAGTGTATAGCATCGTTTGTGAACAGATACAGTGATACCTCACGTTCTCAAATGCAAAGTGCCCCAGTAAACAAGACTGTATTTAAACAGAGGAGGTATTATTATTAGTGTTGATACAGAGAAAGGGTAATAAATACATTAATATGGTTATGTATCTGGCAAACAATAATTGCATGGACTACTTCAGTGAATAAATGAATTAGTTAGCATTTAAAAAACTTTTGAAATTCACTGAAAAAAACATAGGTTTCAGACATGTTATAGTTAGGAATTAGCATTTAAAAAACCTTAGAAATTCACAGAAAAAAACATAGGTTTTAGGGTTGTTATAGTTAGTTGGACATTTCATTCATACGAAACCATTGAAATTCTCCGTTATAGTTAGTTGTACTAAGTATAACTTGCGCGCCCGCAATCCACTGCTGATGATGTCACATATTACATCATTCATGACATGGTCAGTGACATCACTGATGACATCACTGATGACATCTTAAATGACATCACTGATGACATCATCCAGTGAATGTGGTTTGGTTCGATATTTAAATAAGTATTATATATATCAATCTGCATTGAAGACTGAGTGGATGTATAAGTGTCTGGATGGAGTATTTAGTAGCACTGTTATTGACTGTCTAAGTGCCTAATTTAAAGGGTCTCACTAAATATATGGAATAGTGATTAAACTACGTGAATACCTGTATCACTCTATCTCTTGTTGTATAAACTACTACAGAAGTTGGTTACTAGCTTTGTGAAAGTCTATATTAGTTATTAATTAGTTAAGTGAGTATTTGTATGGGATAGTGAATGTGTGTGTGGTTGTGTGCGAGGTGTGTGACTGTCCAAAGATGTGTAAATAGTTAATTTAATAGGTATATGAGGTTAAGACTGTATGTGGAAACAGTTGTTTGGGTGAGTGAATCTCTTTATGGGTGTGGTGATGAGTAAATATATTTCTCAATGATGCATGTCCAACAAACTAGAAATATAAAAGGCAGTGTATGTGACAGTTGTATATAAAAAGTATACATAAGACTCAGTGATTGTATGAGTGACTGTATCGAAAACTGAATACTTGTAATAGTGATTTTATAAAGAAGACAGCTTTCTATATAAATTTGGCCATACGAAATTCTTCAGGAAAATTACATTAAAAACTTTGGGAGCGGCCATTAGATTGTGTGCCCAGATTAGACGTCTGTGGAAGATTCCCTACCATTGTCATCATGCCCCCATTTGGGATTCGCCTGGTACGCCTGAATGTTTAAAGGACGCGCTATCAGCCCCGCTGAGAGAAAGTGGAGCAGCGGAATGGGGACAAATTTTAACCGGACCTAATATTGTTGACTGGGATCAACTGGTTGAACTGACGAATGGGGGTTTGTCCAAGATTGGAATTTTGGAATGACTGGGAGCAGTATTGGACAGACAAATTGTAACAAGCCTTAATTTGGCGACCTGTTGAAGTCCAATGATTAAGTGCAGTAAGAGTTTTGGGTGTTGGTTAAAGAGATTTCACTTATGAAAAGAGTGGGCAAGCCGCGTAAGAGATGCTTAAGATGCCATTAGAATACCCCCACGCAGGATATGGAATGATCCAAGTGCCGGGGAAGGGCCATAGAAGGTACAGATAAACAAGAAAAGCTCTCTTCAACTGGCTATTTTGCCATAAACACTCCATTTCTCGAAACTATGCGTGATGAGGACAACATTTATTTTTTTAAATTGTGATTTTGTAACACACCAAGTATGAGTTACTATCTATATAAATAAATAAAGTGGTATTTGTATATGTGTGTAGCTTAGTAAATGTAAGTATGATCAATTGTTTGCATAAGTGAGTAGGATGACTGCATACGTGAATAAGATGTGTGCTGGTGCGTAATGTCGATGTAGGTGTATAAGTATATTCAATATTGTTCTATGGATCTTTGTTAGCATGTATGAGTGAATCTATAGGTAAGTGTTTAGATGTGTGTGTAGATGTAGGAATCACTGTGTGGGTTTTTAGAAACTTCAATTGGTGTGTCAAGGGTTTCAAATATGGTACTCCATATTTTATAATGAGTGTTGAAAGGTTATACTAGTGTATGACGAGATGTATCAGATTGTCATGTGGATGATGTCATCAGTGATTTCATTTGAGATGTCATCAGTGATGTCATCAGTGATGTCACTGACCATGTCATGAATGATGTAATACGTGACATCATCAGCAGTGGATTGCGGGCGCGTGAGTTATACTTTGTACAACTAACTATACTGGAGGAATTTCAATGATTTTGTACGAGTGAAATGTCCAGCATACTATAACACCCCTAAAACCTATGTTTTTTTCAGTGACTTTCTAAAGTTTTTTAAATGCTAATTCCTAACTTTAACATGTCTGAAACCTATGTTTTTTTCAGTGAATTTCAAAGGTTTTTTAAATGCTAATTCCTAACTATAACAAGCTTGAAACCTATGGTTTTTTCAGTGAATTTCAAAGTTTTTTTAAATGATAATTTTTAAATGTATTAATTGCTATATTTATTTTTTCATATTGTTTTACTACATTTTTTTAATCTATTTATTTTAGATATCTTATTTTTTAGATTACATTACACATTTTCAATATAATTTTTTTTTAAATGTGTGATTTCTTGTAAAAAAATTATATTTTTTCAAATATATTTATAATATATTCATGATTGGTTTTTTTCTCAATTTTTTTGGGGGGAGTCGCGCACACAAAGCGTACCTTACTAGACTACTGCGCGGAACGTAGCCTCCATTTTAGAATTGTTCTGTAGGATCCGCGTAGGGTGTGCGATGGGTGCCTATTTCCCTGCGCGATCGCTGTGCGACCCGTATGCGACTTCAAGCGCATATGTGACATATAAGTATCATGCGACGTGACGCTCGCACGTTTCTGCATGACGTCATCTACGTGTTCAACGTGGTGGGCGCCCGACTTCCGTGAAATTTTTTGATGTACAAAAAGATATATATATATGGATTTAATATAAATATTCTTTTAGTTTTACTAAACATATTACTTTTAAATGCAATTTCGCGAAGTCACGATGGGTGCGTGTTGCATGTACGCACCCAATGCGGATCCCATGTGACCCAAAAAAAAATGTGATTGGTTTATAACACTTACTGTTCTAACTATTGAAGAACCCCACCCATTTCAATTACTCTTCTTAGACCTTCCTTAGGAGAAGACCTGTCCTGAGAAGAACCTCACTTTTTCTTCATTGGAAACTAGAATTTCTTTTTAGGGGACAAAATTGGCTACACCACTGGAAGAATCATCTGATTCTGATCATTTTGTTGCTGAAGAATTTCTACCAGAACCTCCCCCTCCTGAAAGATACACATCCATCATATGGAAATTATTTACTTTTCTGGAGGGGCAAAAGAAATGTAATGCCACCAAGGTGACATGCAAGATTTGCCAGGCAGTGCTGTCCAGAGGAGAGCCTAATACAAAATACTCCTGTGGCACTGCTAGTATGTGCAAGCAGTTCTAATCCCTGCATCCTGTGAACTGTGCTCACGGACAATGTAGAAGACTGCGCCAAAATGCACCTCCACCACCGGCAATACCAAGTACCTCTGGAGCATCACCTTCAACATCGCCACCAGACATACGTCCCCAATTTGTGAAAGTTAGAATGCACTGCGTCAAGTGCAATCATTGGATTTGTTATGGGGCGCAATCAGTAGACCTAATTTGCAGAGCAATTAATAACCATTGATGCAAGTTGTTTGTTTTTTTATTCCATCAAAGTTCATGGTTTTGTTCATCCTGTTGACTTTTTTTTCTTTTAAAAAAAAACAAAAAAAACGTTCAAAAATTCAAAAAAATATATATACAACTACAAAAAAAGTTATTTTCAGAACTAACTACTCTGGTTAAATAAAGAGCTACATTTGTATGCTAGTGTGTAAAAGTTTAGATGAATGTGTACGTACTGCATAATTGACTGAAATAATGCATTTGTGGTGTATGGTGAATGTATAACTGCAGAACTATAAGGAAGTGATCCAGCATGACACTGTAAGCTCTTTAGCTACAGTGTGCTGAGGTACTTCTGAAGCACAGGGATGCAACATATGTACATAAATATGTTGCAAGTCTGTGCTTCCCTCTGCACTGCTACTTAAACTACAGCCATGTGGTGACATAGGCACCCTTGCACCATAGTGCAAGAATATCTGTGGCATGTGGAGTTTATTTTTGTACAAAAAGGCACACCTTCCTGCACAAAAACAATCAGTGAACACATTTTTCTCTTTCAATGTATGCTGTGCATTGTAGCATATATTGAAAGAGAAAAAATCAGGAGAAATAAACATAATTCTCCTTGTTGTGCCTTACTACATCAATCGGAGCATGGTGCAGTATTCACACACATGTCCAGCTTTATAATTTCTGATAAATCTGGTGATGTGTCTTGTTCTGTGAGTTTTCTGTGCAAATACGCACAGCAACACCTATAGAACGCCCTTTCAACGTAAAATGGTGTGTATGATGAAGTCGTATTTACATGGAAAAGAAAAGGTACACATACTGCCTTTTCCTCTCCTTGTAAATATGAAAGATTGTTTTGCGCTATCACTATGTTACAAAAAGTTACATAATGTTGGCACAGGATGCTTTCTACACATATCTGCTGGGTTAGTTGGCCCCTAGTGACACTCAGTATTCATGTTAACTTTATCCTGTAACTTAAAACACCCACAGAGCATCTTTCCACACATATCTACTCCGTCCATCTCCATTTTCTTCACCTGTGTGCAAACACAGGCTATCGTGCATTTTAATACTTATTTATACTTACCTTCACAGTAATAGAAATAAAAAATGCTAAGCATTTTTGCAGTTGTTTTTTATAAAATAAATTTGTGAAAATTTTATATTTTAGAATTAGAATCTGTAAAAGAGAAGAAAAAATACAGGTATAATACATAATACTATACAATACAGAATAATTTTTACATTTTACAAATTATTTTCTTTGCCTTTTTGCTGTTCTCAGAATATATTGAATTTCACTAGAAACAGTGATTTCAATCGTACTCACCACATAACAGCGGGCAAAAAAAACCAATCAATAAGATTGTTTAAAAAAAAAAAAGAATCCATCCTCAATAAAATACCATATAATACAAATCACACATATATAAAATGCTTACTGATAAGAAAATGTTATAACTTAAATGTATGAACACTGTAAATGTTGTTGCTTAAAACTATACGCCGAGAATATGTGCATGAAAAAGTCCGTAATTCAAACAAACACCTTTCCTCAAGGCCAAATGGTATTCTTGAAATCCTTTATATTGAAATTGTCCAATAGTAATTGTATTAATACATATTAATAAATTCTTCAGAAGCCGAATTATGTTCCTAAAACTTTGGCTTTAAAAATATTAGGTAGGAATTTGGTAATTCGCTTAGCAAACATTGTTTCAAAACCAACTAAGCATCATTACAAAGTGTCCACCCTTTTTCACATTTTAGATAGGCAGTGTAATGTCCAGATGTTGTGGAAGGACCATCATGGAAAATAATTGCTACTGCTACAAAAGTTCTTCCTGATATTGATAGTTGACTTGCTACAAAATGTTTTATTAAAGTGTCCAATTTTCTTCCATCAGCTGTACAACGTTGCATCATTAAAATGATATATTATCCATATCTATGTATGAATAATGTTGATAACATTTCTGATTTGCATTGGCTACACTCGATGTTCTGATTTGCTGCTTTATCTAGTTTATTGAAAGACACTGATTTAGTCTGGTAATGTCAAATATATAAATCTTTCAGTATCTATGTTAGTGCTACATGTAGACATACAATTTTCACAATGATGTTCCTATTTGTAACAAAGGCCAAAAAGATTTTCAATTTCTATACCTTCATTTTCTAATATGGTAAGCATATACATTAGAAATTCCTGAGCATCTTGTTGGATATTCTGCATAAATTGTGTAGACCCAGAACACTTTGTATTTTACTTTTATCAGTTCTCAATTTTTCATAAACGCAATGCAACAATGAACACAATGTTTTTTCCCGATTCTCTATAATTTGCTGTGGTAAACCTTCAAGAAAAAAACCAACATTGATCACTACATTAGCATAGCAGTTGACACCTGAACTATTTTCAAACTGTAACCAACAATCTCTTTAGCTGTGTCATTTTTCTTTTTGCTTGCAATCACATTATTTTGTTTTTTCCCCTTCTCTATACCTTCACTACAGATGTTCTCATATCTTCTTTTTCGTCCTACTACACGCTTTTCAAATACAGGAAATTGACCTAAACTGGGAGCATACACTCTTATTAACCTATTATACTCTTTTACACCGTTTGCATCTGCAGTAACCTTTGTGTCATCAAAATCAATCAAAAACAAACCAGATAAAGTTCTAACTCATGACAAAGCAATAAATGCCATACCCTCTTTAAACACGGTATTTCCAATGTTCACCAAAGCACTGTCCACACTTAAACCTTGAGATTTATGAATAGTCACAACACAGAGAAAGTGGACCCTGTTTTCTACAGACATATCAATCTTTAACAAGCAAAAAACGAACTGAACAATAACCAATTTGTTTCACTTCTTCAATCTGATCAAATTTAATTTTTTTAAATTCAGTGCCATCTTTATTCGGATAATTAACAAAATCCACAACTTTGCCCATTGCTCTATTAACTAAACCTTTTTCTACATCCAAATTACGACTTAAAATTACCCGACAGTTTTTACATTGATATACATTCTTTTCTAAACCAGCAGTTTTAGATATCGATTTTTCTAAAGAATCCAGTTTTGTTTTCAACTTTTCTGTCAAAATAATAGTGATTCCTTCATGCTCTATTTTATCAGTGGCTACCATTTTTATTATTTCTTCATTTTCCAGCTTCAAAAGTTGTTCGTTGAATATAGAACACTCACGCAGTGTTGGCATTAAGCAGATTACAGGTTTGTTTTCTACAATTTTCATATATATTTTCTCAAGAACTACATTTTCATTTGGAAACAAATTGGAAAGTAATCGACTCTGCAAAGCTTCTCTGCCATGTTCTGTCAGTACGCCAATTCTTATATCTTGAAGAATAGTTCCCTAATCAACATAATTTGCCTGTCGCATATTTGTAATGAGTTCCTTGTATTCAAAATATGACCAAATGTTAACATTTCCAACACTACCCAGAGAATTTCGGTGTCTTCATGCGCAAGTGTTTTAAATACTGGTTGTCCTTTTTACGGGAGTAAGTTGCAATAGATCTCCAAAAACTATGACATGTTTTCCTCCAAATTAGACATCACACTCTGTTTTAAGAATTAGTTGCATTCTTAAATGCATAAAAGCAAGCATTACGTTTGAGACCATGCTTACCTCATCAATAATCATAAGTTGCATTTTCTTCAGCACTCTTGAAACTTCACAACAAGCTTCTCCAGATAGCTTGTGATATTCCAATTTGTTTTCATGCTCCACAGGTAGCATCAGTAAACGATGTAATGTAATTCCTTTAACGTTGTATGCTGCTAACCCAGTTGGAGCAGTTACAACACAAGACAAATGTGACTCCGTTGTTTTCTATAGAGAACTGGTGATTACTTTAATTAAGATACCTTTCCTGTTCCAGCTTGACCACTCACATACATTCGAATAGGTTGAAAAGATGTGCATGTACATTCTTTCTTTTCATGAAGAAATCCAGGAGCAATCTGTTGTCTCACTTGCTGATCTATTTCTTTCTGTTCAACATTTAGTTGTTCTTCCAAGTTTGCTAAGTCCGTTACATCTTCTTAAGCTTGATGCATTACTGTTTCCACCTCATTCATGGTGATTGATGCTTTATTTTCAACAATTGGTTGTCCTAGTGGATCTTGACTCAGCGCAGCAGAACTTTGACTGTCTTGAGAACTGTCTCTAGCAATCTCAGCTGCAATAGTAGCTTCTTGATCAATTTCATTGTTCAACATTTTCACATAATTTGCAAAAACAGTGCATTGTAAGGTATCTTTGCAAGCATTGAAGTAATCTTCATAGGTCTGAAATTCTCCAAATAATTCCAATTCTGAATGCCACGGTTTGAACAGTTGGAAAAGGGATAAATAGTAAAATTCCCTTTTATCAGCAGTGTCACAACTTAGCTTCATGTGATTAATCATATTTCATTTTGTTTGTTTCACCAAACATCCTTCAGAAACAATCACTGCATATTTTCCATCATTGTGGTATTCCGTTTAAAAGTGTAGTTTTGCAGCACTTCATAGAGACACATGTGTCCAATATATTTGTTTTCAAAATATCTATACTTTCTGGATCTTTTTCTGCTAAATATTCAATTTCTTGAACAGATTTCAGTACCCGATTTCGCATTGCAGCAAGACCTAGACTCAAGCAAATTATTCCTATAGACTTGCAGAGGATAACTGATATGAGCATTCATTTGTTCCAATTTCTCGATGGGATAACATATTCAAACTGAAACTGTATAATTTCCTACTTAGAGTCTTCTCGTGAGAAATCTTTTCCCACATTTCTTTCAATTCCGTCTTTTCTGATTTTGTAATGTAAGACGTTAAATATTGATCAACAACAATGGAATTGTCCGCAACATACTGAATATCCATGTTAGCATTCCACATGGACAGAATAACCAGATTGTAGTCATTTATGTATTTTGACTCTACATTTCTTCTTAAATTGTAGGTATTTTATGGAGACTTTCTTGTAATGGTATATCGCGTAGCTGACATAAAATTGTTCACTCTTCCTTTAGATATTATAGGACGTGGAAATGCAAAACAACATTTGGTATAGAACTAATCCTTAGACTTGTACTTTCATCAGCAGTATTTTCCACATCGATGGCTTTGGAATCGTAGGACTTGTTGTCTTAAGTTTTTTTCTTCTGTGCTTTTGGGTACAGCACATGTGGCATATTCTTCAATAAAAGACAAAACAGTATCATCTGAATCTGTTCCGAATTTTGGGGCATCCTTGATCCATAATAGCATATGTATATGAGGAACACCTCTTGCTTGATACTCCTTTCTCCAAAAGAAATCCACAACTTCCCCAATAGGAGTATTTTGTATTGCAGATAAAAAACATCATAGCTTCAAATCTATGATTAAAATACCTGCATACATTAACAGGATCCAAAGAGCACAATTCTCCAGGTGTCTTGTATTCATTTTTTTTTATATTGGAATTTGCCTCTCAAAGAAATTCAAGTAAATCATCCCAAGCGTACTCAGCACAGCTTAGGGTAAGGAACCATGTAGGAGTTCCTAAGTTCCGTAGCATACATTTCAGTTCTTCATGACGACGATACCAATATTAGTTAGTGCCACGCTGACATGCCATCAGATTAATCAGCTGAGATTCTAAGTGATCATCCCTCTGGTGCACTTTATCCATAAAATCATTTGCAGAAACATTTTGCAGATGTACTCCTGTTTCAATATGTGATTGACTGCATATGAAAGTCCAGACAAGTCCCTTTGAAACAAAAGATGAAATATATAAGGGATACATTGCCGAAATCTTGGATCTTCTGCATATAATCTTGTTGTCTGATATTCAGATGCAGGAATTTGCACAAGTCGTTCATCATATCGTCCTCCTTTTCCTGTTGGAAACAACTGCGGAAAACAACGAGCTTCCAAGCTCTTTTCCCATACACTCATGGGACTTCCCTTTGCTTTTTTCATTTGGAATAACTCAATAGTATTCCCCATCACTTCTTTTGAAAGAAGTGGATGTACACTGTAATGTTCATAGATTTCTTCACTTCTTGACATATCCACTTTTTCAATTTATCCACTTGACGTTTTAGTATCTTCTGCTAAAAGTATTTCTTCTTCTTTCATATAAACATTTTTATAGTACTCAATGCGTTTTATTAAATACAAAGTCACCTTCCACACTTTCCTAACATCCACTAACTCTTGCCAGATTTTCTTACTCTTAGTAGGAACGCCATGAACTAGAATGACTAGTAGTTCATTTTCTACACACTCTACACCAATAGTTTCAAATTTTTTCTTTAATTCTAGTGGTAAATATACAACTCTTCCTCTTAATCCTCTCTGTAAATCTAAAGGAGGCAACTTACCTGTTTTAGGCTCCATACAAACAATAGCCTGAAACGGGTGCCCACATTGAATGAGAATAGACGATTAGCTATTTAAATCTATCAGTTCTGGAGAAATAGCAACCAACTCTAGATTATTATGTGCAGCTCTAACGGGCATTTTATTCTCATCTAATTTGTTATAACAATATTTACAAATACGCTGATCAGAACCCAAATCGAAACAATTCACTACCAACAAATAAGTTGCAAATTCCTTCCACATATCATTATTTTCTCTTTCACTTTTTAAATATAAATCAACACTCCTAGTCTAATATAAATCAACACTCGTAGTGAGTTCGCCGGCAACAAATACAAGAATATTTTTGGCCTTTCACCTGAAATCACCTTAAACTTTGTAATTTCATCTTCAACATTTTTTGTACTACTATGTTCAACATTCTCTTCAACATTTTCTTCAATTAATGTATCAGTTTCTGCACACTCTTGTTCAGGACCAAAGTAACAAAACTCAATTTCATCACAAATCTTCTTCACATCTGAAACTGATCCACGCAAAAGAGCGTTGTGAACGTATCTAGGACCCTAATAAAATATTTCAGATTCATTCCCTTATGTGGTTACAACAAATCATATCCTTAGAAAGGCATAAGAATCATATCCATATTTAGTCCTAGCCAATGCAGTTCAAATATGGCAAGACTACTTCCCTAGACTCCTAGAAAGTACAACGTGTTCTTTAAACAAACCAAACCTCCAGCAGCCCGGGAATTCTCCCTGCTTCTATTTTGATTTGTCCTAGAACTCCTGAGAGTCCTGAAAGAACTGCCAGTTCTTAGTGACAGTTCTTAGTGACGTCTTATGTCCAACCTTACGTCAAACACGGTACCTTCCAGGTATAAATATACCAGCATTTGTCTTAAGCAAACACATGCTGGTTTGGAGCAGAGCGGCGATCTACTTACCCAAAGCCCAGCTGATGCGAGTGCCGAAGGAAGCCGACCCTCCCATTTGACGCACTGAAAGAGACGCAGAGAAATCCAGCTCCAGTGTTTCCAGTCACCCTTGCGGGTTGCTGGGAGATCGAGTCCTGAGAATGAGATACATGACCTCCTTCATCCTAAAACCAAGCTACGGAGCTGATTAGATCCTTAGAGAATTCTTGATTCAGATTCTTGGCAAAAATAACTTAACTTAAACTGCAGCTCACTTACTCCTTCCCACGTACTAGGCTTAGGTTAGGTACACTGGGTAGGCGTATTTTAGAAGCACCAGTTGAGTACGTTTAGTCAACTTTTATCATTGTATGTATTGTATATATTTTATCCGTTTTAAGTATCATATGGCTCAGAAACCATATAAATGCTTTTACAGTATTATTTCATAATACTCCTTTTACTGTAAGCACTTTACTTTATGATAAGTATTGCAATTGTGGCAATTCATTTCTCTTGCATGAGAAAGAAGACTGCTCAATAAATAACAACTTTTATTGAAAACGTCCGTCTCTCTATTTCTCTGCACTCTGGTGAAACTAAGCATGCACGATTGACTGAGTGAAATAGCTATCTATTGTTTTCACACGACTCTGGAGATATACTTCTTATTCTGGAGGGAGCAAAGTTGTCAAGTTTATGCGGTTGTCAGAAACTAATCCCTTCTTGTCTAATCAGGAAAGTTAACTCCTTCCTGTTCATTCGAGAAAGTTTCTAGTGACCTCTGAGCTAGCTGGCATACCTAATTAAGTCTAACATATTCAGTAGAGACCTAGTCGACCTCAGTCCTACGTCTAAACTATCGTTTATGTTATTCCAATGGCAGACCCTATTGGAAATATAGGAACTACACTACATGGCGCCCAACGATTGGTAAGGCGATAATCTAACGCACGATTCTAGAGTAACTCAGTCGTGCTTTTCACACAGACCCCTTTTCCAGTAAAAACTCCAATAGACGTCTGGAGTGGGTAAAAGGTTAATATCCGCCAGAACTCAGTGGGAAGAGATTCCTATGTATTAGTTTTTGGTTTAGTCAACGTTGAAGGATACAGTGTTCCAAAATATTGTGCACCTAATCTTTGTTTCCTTGAAACTTGATCTGCAAAACTTTCAGTCAGTAAAATGTCAGAAAAGGAGAGAGCTAGAGTAGCAGCTCAACTCTTAGTGGATGACACAAATATCCAAGATGACGACCCGAATGCTATAATCATCCCGGTCAATATAAGAAAAACTATAACTATAAAACTTATAGAAAATGGAGTATCATCAAGAGGTGGTACAATTGTATTTGTGTAGAGGCCCATGAATATCGGCAGACAGAGGTATTCTATTCCTGGATACATTTTCCAGCAGAACATGCTGTGACACGCGAATTCCACTACTACAAAATAGAGGAATCTCCATAGGAATACTCTCCTTTCGAGGAAGTTGAAATTCCACTAACATACCAAGAGCACCTGCTCTGGTTTAATGGCACCCTAAAACATCAAAATCACATTACCAGGCTCGGTCCACTAGGTAGACCAGGAGCCACATAGCCGGTTCTAGCCAGCTATATACCACACCCCGACATTGAAAAAATGTCAAGAGGAGAACTTTTAGTTCAGCTAAAACAACTAATTAAAATACATAGACAATTGGTCCAATATGTCATGCGGACTTCAACAGTCCAAGCTGCATTTAAAATTCCACAAAACACCCCCCAACAGGGGAACACAAATAAAATAACACCACAGAATATACAATCATGTATAGGTAAAATACCCGCAAAACGGGAACAAATTCCATTCTGGTTAGCTCAAAAAATCACTCAAATAGAGGCAGTATTTCCTGATGCTACCCCTCACGAAAAACACAGAATTCTGACTATTTGTCTCCCAATGGAGATCGCGCCACTTGTGGAGGACTGTGACACTTGGGGCACAGTCTTTGCTTCTATCTACACAAAAGCACATGGTGTTCCGTCTATGGCGGTTATACCAGACGTACTCAGACAGATTCAAAATTAATACGGTCCAGAACCTGCTTTAACTCTAGGTATGAAATTACTGAAAGACTTTAAGCAGGTCTCGGTTATATTATTAGCCAACATAAAAGGAGAAGCAGCATCTGTGGCGATCCGCCGAAAATTGAAAGAGACAGATATAGCAGACCAACCTTTTGAACTTGCCAGAATAATTGAAAAATCCTATGAAGAATTAGGTAGAGATAGCTTGGGTGGTAAACCAGTAAAACCACAACTAATTGAAAATCCTGAAAAAACTTTCATGAAAAATAATTTAATTACTCAAAAGAAGAAGTGGGAGGGTAATAAACAAACCTCTCCCAGAGAAAAACAGTTTCAGTCCTGAGGAAGGTCTCCCCAACGAAGAAATAGATCTCCAAAAAGGAGGAGGCAAGTCTCCCCAAAGGGAGCCCTCTGAAAAAAGATACAACCTTAGAAATAGGGACAATTTGAGAAAACCTGACAGATATCAAGATATTGATACACGTCCCTCTCGATCTTTTCAGACTTCCTCACAGAAATCGGAAAGAAGAGGACGGTCAGAACATAAAGAAGAGCACATCAAGTCCAAAGACAAGAAACCTGCTCATCAAAGTAAAAAATTACAATTTCCCAGAAAGAAGGTAGCCAGTATTAAAGTAAAACATACCGAGAATTCTGAGGACACAACTGAAAAACGGAGAGTGGGCCCAGACAATGCTAGACAGCGCAGCGGAAGTGACCATAGATCACAAGATCCTGATGAATCTTCTGGAGACAGTGGACACGAATGAATACATTCAGGTGGAAACTGCAGACACCAGAGTTAGCATACCCCATAAGTTATATGAAATAAAATTACGTATAGAGGGGGACAAAACTAGGAAAGTAAGAGGTCTCTTTTGGGAGAATCTATCTAAAGGCTATGATATTCTTCTAGCAGAGAAAGACTGGCCACCAGAGTTTGTCAGGGAGTGCCCACATGGCGAAGAAATGATTATGCCTGCCGTCTCAAATCACATTCCAATTCATAAAAAATACACATTTGCAAGAAAATGGGCAGTGGCCAAACCCCTGCATTATATAAAAATCATGTAGAATGGGATGAGGATTCTCCTCACCATAAAATCCAGTTAAAAAATCAACCTACTGCACAGAGGCAGTATCCTGTTAAGCAAGAAGCTAAAAAACAAGAAAGAGAAATCTTAGATCAACGTAAATATCAGGGGGTGATTGAAACATGCACCTCACAAATGAACAATCCTTTGTTTCCTGTCTCCAAGCCAGATGATTCATATTGTCTAGTTTTGGACTACAGACACCTACACTCCTGCTGTAAAACTTTTGCAGTACAAAACTCACACAGTGCAGCACTAATGAATAATATCGTTCTCAAAAAATATAAAACAACTTTAGATATTTCAAATGGTTTCTTCTGTCAAAACATAGCACCTGAAAGCATATATTTGACCGCTTTCTCCAGCATGGGGACCCAAAAACAATTTTGACGTCTCCCACAGGGATTCTAGAACAGCCCGGGATTATTTTCAGACAGGGTAACAGAGTTACTACAAATATATGATGATGAGGCATTATCTTCTGTCGATGACATCTATCTTACAGACGATGACCCGGAGACTCACTTGAAAAGAGTGAACACCATCATACTTGGGTTCGCATCTGAAGGGTACAAATTTAACTTTAAAAAATCACGAATTGCCCATCTAACTGTCCTATTTTTAGGTTATGAATTATCAAGTGAAGGCAAAAGCCTAGCAGACAACTTCTTAGAGAAGTGTGCAGTACTGCAAGCTCCAAAAACGCTGAAAACTTACAATCAATTCTAGGTTTCCTGAATTTCGGAAGAACATACATTCTAAATTATGCAGAGAGGGTTAAACCTCTCTACGAACTAATAAAAAATTATTTTAAACCAATTAATTGGACTCAGAAACACACAGAAATTTTATGATCATTACAAACAGACATGTTGAGTAAATGAAAACTGCAAACACGCGCAAACGAACGCAACCTTGTAATCCGAGTCATCCCAGGAATATGCGGATTCACATACCTGACCTCTAATGAGGGAGTAACGGTACCAATAGCTTACAAATCACACTTGTACACACAAGCTGAAATAAAATTCAGTTCTACTGAAAAAAATTCTAACTGAGGTTCAAACTGCTGTAGCAAAAGAAAGAGCCCTAGCCCAAGGGAAGAGCATATCTGTACTAACAGCAGTATCAGCCCTTGAAGCATTAATAAGACTAAGCATTCTAAATGCTAAAGCTCTAGATCCAAAATGGATACAATGGGAAAATTCTCTTGCAACAGAAGACGTGAGACACGCATTTGATCCGAAAATGAAAAAACTAGAATATCTAGAATATGAAAATGAATGTCCTCTGTCAATCGAAATTCTGCCTCTCGAACATTACACCTGTGTAATCTACACGGACAGATTTGCACTACACTACGTTGTGGAAAAACAAATTTACAATGCAGCGTGCGCGATTGTTAAAGGTCGCTGGCGCTTGGGTAAATTTAGACTGATGGTCACTAAAACTGAATCACTCAGAAACTGTACAGCTCAGCGAGCTGAAATAAGATCTGATAGTGTGCGATTCGCATTACTGCGTCCGGTCTTAGAATAATTCCATGCAGACCTGGATAAAAAACAGTTACAAAGATGACACAGGTGCCACAATAAAGCATAAAAAACTATGGGAACAAGTAGTTCTTTTGCAGAAAGAACTACGAAAGACTCACGTGATACACACGCAGAGTCTTCAACGTGATGGCGTTCACGTTGCAAGGAATTCATTGGCTGACAGAGCCACGGCGGCAGCTGGTTAACTGGCTTCCATAGCCACAAAAAAGCGTTCTAAAAAACAAGTAGATGGAGAAACACTACTAGCAGTGAAAGCCTCAATGGAAGGCAATTATGCGGTGTTACCTCTAAACTATACACTCGGAAATACATACATAATTGATGCGAACTCTGTTCCGTTTGCTCAAATCCCTGGAGTGGGGGATAGAGTAATTCCAAATACGAACCAGAGAGTTTTCTTGATTGAAGAAGCACACATGGGATTGGGTCTGAGGCACCAAGAGATCCTGAAATCTCTAATAGAATTACAATCACGATACTGGTGGCCGGGAATGAGCGTGCAAGTTTATAACTTTGCAATGGAGTGTCAGGACTGCAATAGAGATCACAGTTATGAACCAGACCAGATATCTGACCCTAACACAGTAAGACCTGTCCAGACACCTTTATTAGACGGCATTAGACTATCTACACGCAGGCGTCCGACCGGACAAATGCGGTCCCATAAATATTAAAATGAAATTCATTTGGATGTGGCCCCAGCGCTCGGCTGGTGCCAGAACTGTTATAAAAGATTTGCGAGTCTTTATCGGCACATACGCAATTGGCATGCTACATTCTGACCAGGGTCCTGCGTTTAGCTCTCAGGCTTACAAGGAGGCCATGGCCAGCATGGGCATTGCGTTGCGGTATTCTAGTCCATTCCATCCCGAGGGAAATGCGGTAGTGGAGAGAAAAAACCGTGACATAAAGCAATCTATAACAGCGAGGGTATTAGGTTCGGGTGACGGGTGGGTCAAACATCTAATAAGTGTCCAACGTAGTCTTAATAATCTGCCAAGAAATTCTCTAGGAGGTATTACTCTGTACAAACTTTTGTTTGGTACAACAATGATCATTCATGATCTCGATTGTCAGACTTCAGTGGTGAAACAAAAAACCTTTGATATCAAAGATCGTTTGGCTGTTTTACAGGACTTGAATGAAACAAGAAAAAGTCTAAGTAACGAAAAGCTAAAGCCAACAACCATGGAAGAAAAACCACCTGTCGCAGCAAGACCTGTCTGGATTACAAAGATTGGGGATCTGGTCAGAGAAAAGATTGCGGTGATGAAGGAATTTAGGCCTTCTTACAGAAAAGCAGTACCTGTCTTAGCCATCAGCGGAACAAGATCGGTAGTACTACTGCCCCTTGCTGGTAAAAAAGAGAACCGAGTTGTTTCAATCGACCTGGTGAAACCACAACCATGTGGCCAATAATAAGCAGTAGGCCCAGTGGACTCCCAAGAAATAGCAGAAGACCAAATCTTGCTACAATCCAAGAGGCTCAAACTTAGAGACTAATCACATTTGATAAACCTGCAGTGAATAAAAAAGGACTATGCAACAAAGCCATGGAACTTGTGCCTCTTGAAACCCAAATTGCAACAGTTTGTCAAGAAACACCTGTCTACAATGATGTAGCATCTGAACATACATATCCAAAGATAAATGAAAATCCGAAAGCAATTCTACCAATTGACAGAACTGCATCTGGCTACTTTATCAACTTCGATGACTTTTCTGTTGATCCAAGTGAACATGAAGAAACGCCAGCAAATAAAACTTTCAAAAAGAAAATTACAGAGCTCTTTCATCAACTCAGAGAAACATATCTAATTTCACCATGGATTGAATTATGGATTGTGTTAGGTGTACTTTTCCTCATTCTGTGGCTCATCTTGGTTTTAAGTTTGGGTAGATTTATTGGTGGAAAATATAGTACAATGGACACAGCAAGTCAGAACATCAACTTGGTCCTGAAACCACACAGATCTTCTCACATCGAAAAACAAGAACTATCATCAGTGAACATCACAGCAAATCCTATACCTGGTGGTATAGCATGGGACAAAACTGATTACAAAATCTATGGCCCGGTTAAACTCTTGAAATATCCACATCAATTCAAGATCTCTTTAAGTGACTTTGTATCACCTAGTACTTTCTCTGATGATTGGGACTTTGAAAATATTAATAATATGATGTCAGATTTAGAAATGTCAGCAAAATTTACAGAGCATGATTATTTACAGAGTTCTTCGAATTATGAAGAAATGTATTGCTTCAATCACTTTGGGCATCATTATCTGCATAAATCTGATAATCCTAGAAATGTTTTCACTTATAATCAGTGGGAACATTGTCCAACTCCGCCAAAAGGCAGTTCGAAAACATTTTATGAGAAGTTTCCAAACATCTCAGGGTTTAATTACACTATTCCATAACATTTTATTTTAAAATTATGAATAAGACAGGAATGAAAAACATGTTGACAAATACTACATTGATTTATTCTGGAAAAATTTATGAAAAAATGTCTACATTTGGTTTTGAATTTTGGAAAAACAACATTGAGACAAAAACCATCTGGGGTACAAAAGAGTGGCAGGTACAAGGTTTAGAATCATTATTTAGAGCCTGCATGATCCCAGAACAAATAATGTTCCTGAATGACACCATTCAACAAACAACCTGTCTTGTCCTAGCCAAGATAAAAGATTTAAACAACCCGTCTATACCAAAGCCTATGCCTGATAGAAACACACTACAGATGAGGGGTTAGACGTGTCCCATATTTTAAAACAAAACAGAACAATTGCTGATTGGAACAAATGGTTGATCTGGCCCACAGACACTAATAACTGTCAAGATAGATTCCTGAATAAAGCACAGGGGTTCAAACAGAACAGGCTAGACCCAAGATATTCCCAGAGACAACATCCAGGGATAGTTACAACATATAGTGTAGGAAAACTATGCCTCGAATGGCTACAGAGAGCCACACTTCCCGAAATGAAGCAACACTTAACTTTGCTTAAAGAAGGTGCTGACTTGCGAGATTTCTTACTGGGACCTCGCAAACAGCGTCAAAAACATTTCATATACGCCGGTATATACGCAGCTCACAATGAAGCTTGGAAAATAACACAAATTGAAACTGCAGAAAAAATACGAGAAATTGATCGTATTAATTTAGAAAAATCATTTTCTGTAGTGGACAATGGGTTATCGACTCTGTCCTCCAGAATTTATTCACTGAACAGCATTGTATCATCTGCTATTGATATATTAGAACAGGATATGCTAATGTTACAACATGGCCAATCCCAATTGCGATCTATTGTACAGATAGGATGGACGTTACAAAACCTCCGTTCAGGCTACGTGCCATGGCGTCTGATAAACACAACGTCATTGTTTTCTATCTTTAACCTTACTGATAGAAAAATCTTGTTGGCACAAAAAGGAGCAGACTATACGGTGCTGAGCATTGAAAAACTAGAAAAATTACCATTGACAATGTCAGAACGACCGGTCATTGAATGGATAATACATGGCACCATTGCAATCCCGATAACCATTTTCCAGTTTCAATACTGCCAAAAGTATATACCAGCAGGCCTGTATGAAAGGTTGGGTAAAGGATACATCAAGTCAACCTGGAATTTGCCTTATACACATAGATGTTGGAGTGGGGGCAAGAAAGAAGTATTTTTTAGTGGTGACAATTGTAAAAAATCACTAAGCGGTACACTTCTGTGTCAAGGTATTAACTTGCATAGAGTCTGCGAAGGTTCATCAAATAACCTTTCATGTCATCTGCACAACACCCCTGCTACACAGATAGAGCTCTTTTTCAGACAACTTTCCAACGGTAGCTACGTTATAATAAGTGACCACAGCTGTTGTGGCATGATGCCAGGAAAAGCCTATCTCATGAGCGTTACTTCCAGGGTCCTTTGTTGTATGCAAATATTGTATCCAAACAGCAATACAGACATGGAGGCAACAATATGGCCTTCTGTGAATATCTCTTCTATTCGAATTGATACTTTAAGCAGAATGAAGTCTATTCTTTTACAGGCAACTGTGCCTTTAACCTCGTCCAAAGAGACGTATGATCTGCAAGTTGCAAGGACAGCGGCAGAGATACATACCCTATTATCGACAAATTGCCCCGTGCATTTCGTAGAAATGTTAAGCCAAATCTTAAACATGTCAGATACCAGTAGTTTAAGACAATTTTTTCGGCGCTGTTAGCACCCTTTGAAACAGTTCTGGGCATCTTCCCGAATTTTGTGCATTCTCTATTCGGTGGCCTGCCTCTTATTTTGGGACTCGTAGCAGGAATTTTATTTTTGTTCCTTCTGCTCCTATATGGCAAGCCAAGTCACAGACAAAACTCAGGCTACGATGGAAGAAACGATCCTAGCAATACGATACCGAGAACGGATCACTAAAGTCCACGGATTGGCCCGGCTAAGAGATCTGAATACTACCTGGTTTCTTTCATTCAGACCAATCTGGCAATATTGCATCTTACCTATGCTTCGATGTCTGCTATGCGGAGAAGAATGGGTGTTAGACGTCTGTCTTACACTACAATCAGCAGTCCCAATGGATATCGATGCTTTGCTTGGTTCGGTAATGGCTCATGCAACGTGTTGTCCCCAGCGGCTACCTATTCTGATGACGGCATTCGTTGAGACTTCGCCATTACGATTAGGTGGCGGTGAAGTACG